>NC_080044.1:61118731-61418731 GCF_012489685.1 Lotus japonicus
GAAATTATTAAGAGCTAAAGTATCCCAAAGAAAACTCACAATTCACCCCCACCGGGAACAATACATAACCGCCATTCACGTCAACAAAGAAAACCCAAACAAATGATCCAGCAAGCATCCTTCCTGGACAAAATAAAATAGACTCCCATAGAGTGTTAGAATATAATATAAAACCATTAAAGTGATCCTTACCCAACAGTTTAAGCTTTTGGGATAAAGTGGTTATTTGATATGGTATCAGAGCCTCTATGGCCGAGAGGTCTAGAGTTCGATCCTTGCTCCCCTCACTTTCTAATTAAAAAGTGGAATTTAATTAAGCACATGGTTGGTGGGTCTGTGCATTTATCCACGCTTCAAGCCCAAAGGGCTCTTGCATGAGGGGACATGTTAGAATATAATATAAAACCATTAAAGTGGCATTTACCCAACAATTTAAGCTTTTGACATAAAGTGGTTATTTGACATAGAGCACGCCTCCCGCAGGATCTGCTATCTTCCTGTATTTCAGTGATCATAGAGTTGTCCATAATTTGCAATTATTAACCGTTTCTGCATTTATTACCTTGTTTATAAGTAATGATTACATTATTAGATGGTGTCATGAGCGATTGATTAATTTAGATGTTATGATTCCCTTGACCCATGACTTGAACCTGCTGCATGCCTGCATGAGCTTGGGCCTCTTCTTAAGCTGACGGGTATGCTGAGTTAAGTGGCTGATAAATTAGCACATACACATCCCTCTAAATCCTTAGTATTTTACTTAATGGATTTGTGATAGTGTCGTCCTTATAATGTTGATCCTCATCCTTGTTATCTAGTTAAGCGACTCATTACTCATTATGTACACAATCCTCCAAATCCTAATTATTTTACTTAATGGTCTTGTGGTAGTGTCATGCTTTTGACATTGATCCTCTTCCTTGTTCTTGGTTTAAGTGATTCGTAACTCAATCAGTATGTACACAAACCTTCAACTTAACATTTTACTTAATAAACGTCATTCCTCGCGCTCCTTTTCCTTTCACGTGAGGTGATAAGGGAGAAAGTAGAAAGTTGAAGTGTTTATATAAATTTAAAATAAGCTTTCTGCATATTTTCAATCCAACTTTCTTCTCAAGTAAGGAAAACAAAGGCATTGTTTGCATGTCTAGGGTTCAAACTCCGAGAACATATAGGTTACAAGACTAAGCCACTCCCCTTGTATTCGAAGTACTTGGCGCCACTTTGATTCAAAAGGTAAACGACTTCTCGACTTTCTCCAGTTTTCGCAACCGAATTCATCTATCACTTCATCCATCTTTTAATAGCGGTACACTTTAAGGGGGCTTAGCCTGCCCGCTTACCAATCAAAGAGTTTGAGAGTAAGCATAAGCTCTTCGCGCTTCCCTTCATGCATTCGCTTCACGGAAACCGCGCAACACATAGATGGAAGTCAGAGGGTCCGTAGATAAAGGAAAAGGGGAGTACTAGGAAAACAAAAAAAGGGCTAAATCATGCTTCCTCTTATAGGGAGTATAAGACTTGACTAGTAGTCTAGTATGATTCTATTCTAGCTGCAATAAATATCGACCGAATCCTCCCGCCCCTAAGTGGATTAATTCAAAGAGAAAGAGAGTTTGTATTCTCGGGATCAATGCAAAAACTTCCTGCTCTGAAAACATAAGTTGGCAAGCAGCTAACACGACATATATTAAATATTAGGCTTGGCAATAGACGTTTTGATATGTGTTACACTTTACCCTTACGACATCGAATTGACTCACTCTGACGGCCCTTCGCTTGCTAAATGTTGACGTGGATACGCTTGTTAGTTGTGTGTGATATGTTCCATACTATATTTCTCACTTCTCTTCCAATTGGATTTTGATTCTCCTTGAAGATTCTTTCCTTCATAACTTTTTTGAATTGCAAACTCACTAGTCGCTCAACCTCTCTTTTAATTGACTACATGAATGATTTTATATTCTTATTTCTAATATGCATTGTCACGCAAGAACATTTTGAGCATGTTTATTTGGGATTTAAGCATAGAGAATGCACAAGTTCACCTATGCTTTAATTCAACTTTTTATTAAAGGGGTTGTCTAAATGACTCATGTGAATTACTAACTCACTTATCTTCAATGTGAGTGGATGATGTTTACTTTACTCAAACTTTCACTACTAGAAAAAAGACTTTTCACATCAGGGTTTTCACATCGGTTAATCAATAACCTGATGTAAAAGATGACGCGGTGGCAATATTGAAATTATAGTGAACTTTTATGATAGTTTTCACATCGGTTGGGAATATGTCTGATGTGAAAAGTAGTTAGGAAATACTTTTACAGCGGTTTTTATAATAAGCGATGTGAAAGCTAAATGCGGTGGCATTTTTGAAATTTTAATGAAGTACTTTTTACATCGGTTGAAGTATAAGCGATGTAAAAAGTCCATATTTTCTTTAGTTTTAACATCGGTTATGTTATAACCGATGTGAAAAGTCTCAGTTTTTTAGTTTTCACATCGGTTTTGTTATAACCGTTGTGAAAGATCATTCTTTTTTTAATTTTTACACAGGATACAAAGAGTAGTATTCGTTCAAAGTGCTTTCTTCCTCTTTCACCGTTGAAAACCTAAGTCGCCCTACGCTCTTGCTCCTCTTTCACCGTCGCTTGCCGTCGCTCGCCGTCGCTTGCCGTCGCTCGTGCGTTGTGCAGGTCCGGCCTGTTTCGCCGTTGTTCGCCCACTCCACTAAATCCCTATATTCCCTTCACTCCATTGAATCCCTAAATCGTGAATCTGTAATACTCACTCAGATTCTCCTTCTGGTTTTCTCTCCTGTTCGCAGGTCCCTCCCTCTTTTCACGCAATCCCTAAATCCTTGCTGAAGCTCAAATCGTCGTCGCACTGCTGGAAGCTCTCAACTCAGGTACCACTTTTTCTCGCCCCCAACTCAGATTTAGCCGCATACTCACTCACTCTCCTCCACCGCAAACTCACCCTCACCACCGTCTGTCGTTAAACTTGCAGGAACCACGGTTCACTGCTGGAAGCACTGCCGCAGGTACCTTCTTTATTTGTGTTTAATATTCCCATGCACACATTTATCCTTAATTCCTTATCATACACAAGATATCAACATCATGAATTTAACTTGTTAGAGGTGAATTAAACCTGTCCGTACACATCGACCTGACATTTAAAATGAACTTATTTGGTGCCTTTCAGTGGGTTGCTGCATATTTCAAATATCAGTCGAGCTGAAATTACTTCTGTCAGCGATATACTTTAAGTTGATGAGAACGTTAAAGTTCTGGTGGTGAAGTCAGCATTTCCTGATAAAATTTCTCTGAGGTAATAGATTTCAGTATTTGATTTGTTCTGTAATTGCTGGTTGCATTTAGTTTGTTACAGTTTTAATTGGCCTCTATTAGTTAACCTTGATGAGGCTCATATTTCTACCCTCCCAGCAAATAAGACAAACTCCTTACAAAAATAACACCTCTCCATAAAAATGAGAAAATGAGATTATCATGAAATAAAAAGTGGTTTAATCCAACCTGAAAAGTGCAGCTTTTCCAATTATAGGACATGGTTGCACCTCACGGCATGAAAGACTAAACTGTGGAACTGAAGATGTATAAAACTTTCAACTAATAACAAATTAAGATGTTAAAGAACTTCATTTTTATTCCTCTCGGTTTTGTTTAATGTAAGGCCCGAGTTTTAGGCTTATGTTAAGTGAATAAACTTTTTATTCACGATTAGGGTTGATGTAATGTGAAGGGAAACCTGAACGAAAGTTTATTAAATGAAATATATTTATGAAGGAGAAAGTTCAGGAAAAGTTCAAGGATTTCATTATGATCGATAAAAGTTATAGCACGAACGTTTTACGCTTAAACCTAGGTCAGAAACCCTAGTATATAGCTAATTTTCACTTTTAGGCACGCTGGCAGTTAATTCCAAAAATCTTCAGAGAAATGTTAGAATTTCTCTTCTTCCATATATAACAATCGTTTCGAGGCGAAACTCTAGGATCTACGAACGTCCGATTCCAATCATCGGAAGTTTGCCGAAACCGAATCCCTGGTATTTCAAAACCCTAGAATTTCCCGACTTTGAGGACTTTATCTATTCAGAGCTTCAAATGAATATTCCACACGCGTACACCCATTTCTCTTGATGATTTCAATCTTTCTTCAGAAGGAAGTTTTCCATTCCGACATTCGAGGCAAAAAGCAACTTATCGGGTAAAATAGTTTTACACCGACTTTGCACCGACTTTGCATTAGTTGCCAAAAATACAAGGAGACATCTTCTTAGCTTGGGAAATCCTTTGCCAAAACCTATCTTAGAATTCATGGTGAATGACGCCGGAAAAATCGGATTCGCGGAACTTTCATTTTCCCGCGAATTTCCACCTTCTATATATAGCAAACAAAGGAAGAAAAAACACAATTTTCCTCCATTTTCTCTCCTCTAAACCGCGGCCAAGAACAAGGAAGAAGGAAGAAGAGTTTTTCTTCATCGTTTGCTTGATCGTCGATCAATCAGTTGCTACTTCAAGGTTTCGAGGTATAGTCGCTAATCCTTACCTCCGATCGCTTTTTCCATAGCTTTTCTGTAGAGTTTTCTGAGTGGATAGTTTATGGGTTTTTGCAAAACTATCCTGAATCTTTCATTTCTGATTCTAAACCTCTTCTATGTATGCCCAAGATCACTTCTGCCGGATTAGATTTTCCGTTATGTCGCCGGAATTCCGCCGGAATCAATTTGAACCTAAAATACCCATTTTATGTAGTTTTTGAGTAAAGTTCCAACCTTTAGGCTGAAAACTATCGCCTTAGCTTAGTGCTAGTAGGATTAGTTGTCATAAACGTCGTTGGTGACGTCCCTGCAAAATTTTATTTTTGGGATTTCAGTTTTGAAAATCCTAAGTTAAAAATCATGACCAAAATACCCCTGCGACAGTTTTCGACCCGATAATTTTTCCGAGTTCAGAATACCCTTAGTTACGGCTTATGAAAGCATAGGAACCAAGTTTGATCGAAGAAAAATCGAACCCTACAATTACCTATAGTGGTCGAGAGCTATAAGGGGGGAGGAGGAAATTTCCTTTTCCGAAAACTTGTCTTTTCGCGCTAGATTATCGTACCTTAGAGTATAGATTACTTCGAGTAACCTTAGTAAGTATCGATAGCTTAGTTTCCGATAGATTCTGATTGATTTTTGTGGTTTTGTTCTAAAGGTGATTTTGAGGAATTTCCTGAGGATCAACACCTTGCTTGTGAAGAAGAGTTTGAAGTTTTTGCTGGAGAACCTTCAGGTGAGGGCTTCTCACTGAATCTCTAGTTAATGCTTAGGGTCGATATTTCGACATTGTTTACTGTTTATGCACTGAGATTGTGTGTGATTGAAAATGTTTTCTGAGGCTTCGGCTGACAATGTAGATGATTCATCTACTGAATGTTTTTGAAGATTGACTTACATGCTATGTGCTATGTGGGTAATCTAGGATGTGTGGTGCATGCTTTATATGCTAAGTGCTAAGTGTTTATGATGCGATTTATTGATATATGACATGTTGTTGATTGTGATGATTTAAATATGCTTTACACTGAAAATCTGAGATTCTGAATGGTGAGAATAGCGGGCAGGTCATGCCGATTTTATTTTGAGAGTTTTGAGAAAGTTTGATAGGACGAACGAGGTTCGGGCCTTGTATAGGGTTTATGGATCGAGACATTCTCTGGAGTCATTTGGGGATTCGAAGATCCCGAGAACTTATAGGAATTGCGATAAGACTAAAAAGGATATTATTTTGAAAAGAAAATTCATAAGACATTAAACAACTTCTAAATCTTTAAGTAAGGGTAATAATCTCGAAAGGAGGCTTTGGATGAAAATCATAGTTTGGAAAACGAGAAGTGTCGTCGGATCCAAGTGTTGAGTCTGTTGTTGTTGTGCTGTTGGAGCAGCGTTGGTTGTTGTGCTGTTGGAGCAGCGTTGGTTGTTGTGCTGTTGGAGCAGCGATGTTGTTGGGCTATCCTGGGGATAAGTCCGGGGAACCGTTAGTTCCCGAGTATGTGATACTCTTGTGCTGTTGGAGCAGCGATGTTGTTGGGCTATCCTGGGGATAAGTCCGGGGAACCGTTAGTTCCCGAGTATGTGATACTCTTGTGCTGTTGGAGCAGCGATGTGTGTTGTGAAGTGTGTCTTTTGTCGCAGAATCGACTTTGCCTTAGGGTAAGATTTTAGAGACTTTAATTTACCTAGAACACGTGGCGACGTGTCGAGTGAGATCGGAGACGTTGGTTGACTAATCATCCTGCATTCATGCAACATTAATGGGGTATTAACACAGGACGTACTCTGGACCTCGTCGGATTCCAAAATGGTCATAAGACCCGGATTTCCGTGATAGAGCGTCTGTAGACGTCTCTTGTAGCAGACCGAAATGGCAGACCTACGGGTTACGGCTGATCTGACTACCGTTGTTGTTGGAGTAAGAGGCACGCGGGCCGAAATGGCACCACCGTGGCTGGTGAAGGGCTGATCCGTTGATGTCCATCCGTTCCGGATTGCATATTGGTTGACTGGGTTAACCTGCATACATATCATGCAACATGCATACTAATTTAGTTGTTGAGTGTGATTGCTATTTGATTATCTTACTTGTAACATGCTAAGTGTTATTATTGCGTTCATGTTATTGTGGAACCTGCAACCCTAGGAATGATATCTTTAGCTATAAGCCTAAGTGGCTATCTATTACTTGTACCTATTGGGTTTATTATCTACATAGTTCTTTAGAGTTGACCCTCGCGTCTTCTGTGTGTGTTTTGGCGGACAACGCTTTTTGTCAGATGAACATTGCGGATTGGTTCGCAATGGTCCACCCTTCGGGGGGGATTAGGTACGAGATGATCGACCAGGACGACCCCGGGTCGTGGGTGGTTGACCCCGCGAGCCACCGAGCGACGTATTCGGGGCGTATCATGGAGGACCACGTGGATAGTGGAGGACTCTTGAGGTCAGGAGTGTTGAGGCGATGCTCTATCAGCTTCAACTTGCCACCGGGCGTTCACTGTGGACCGGGTCTTGGAGGAGCACCGCCGCCACCGTCATCTTCAGAGGAGGAGGATCCCTCAGAGGAGATTCCAGCGGGAGTGCCTTCGGCAGGGTCTAGTGCACCCTCCGTTGCGATCATTGATGATCAGGGTTCGGGCCCTAAGCCCGTGAGTCCAGCATCGGAGAGCGTTGCAGGAGCGAGGGGAGGACGGATAGGGTTGATAGACTTGGTCGTTCTGGATTCTGATTCAGACGACGATCATGCTAGCACATAGTTTTGAGTGTTGGTATGAGCTCCTCGAGTTAGGATTAGTGTAGGAGTAGAGTTTTAGCTCTGACAGTCTTGCTTCAATTGTTACTTAGGGGACAGGGTAGATCCGCCTATAGATTTTTGTGTGGTTTCCTTACGGGAATCACAGAGAGTTGGTTGGACTTAGGAGGTCTTATTTTCAGGCCATTGGGTCAGCTGATTCTCAGTTTTGAGGGATGGTGTTGCGGGCACTTCACCCTTTTCATTTGGTTTGTATATATTGCCTACGGGCGTTGCACTTTTCTTTCCGTCACTGGAGGTTACTCGTGACGAGGTTATTACTTACAGCGGGGGCTGTTTATATATTGTATATTAGTTCTATTGCTTTTCGTTGTTGGGTTTTATTTAATTCCGTCTTGTCTTAATTATTATCAAAAAAAAAAATATTCACGTTTTTCCGCATTAAGTTTATTTTGGTTACTAAAGTGACGCCACCGAAATCGGGGTGTTACATTTAAGCTCTTATTTTAACTAGCTTGGGTTTGGATGTTGCTCTATGTTAAATTGGCAGCAGAGAGTCCTTGGTTTTTACCCATAACTTGGCCTCTTCTTTTTCTCGTGATGATGTTTAATTGGCCTTAGCCTTCAATCTAATAAGGATTTTTTGTTGGTCAGAGTTATTGGGTACTTGCATTCTGTTATGTTGCATTTGCAGTCACAAAGGAAAGAGTTATTGGGTACTTGCATTCTGTTATGCTTCAATCACTCTAGTTTCTTGCAATTGCAGTCACAAAGGAAGAATTATTGAATCAGAGGAAAGAGCAAAGCAGGGGTCAAGGAGCCGCAGCCCCAGGAGAAGGTATGTCATGTGCTGTTTTAGTGGCTGCTGATTTTTGTTCTGAGAATTTTGGAAGTTGAAAGCACCAATTTCAAATTGTTTTTCGTTGTGATAGTAGAAGTTGGGCAGTGATGTTTCAGTTACACGCGATTTGTGTTAATTTCTGTCTCTATGTTCCAGATGGACACATTTTATAGCTGAAACCATCTCTGATCTTTGGAAATTTCACTGCTTAATTGAATGCATTCATTTTTGTTCCATCAAGCTGTTTAATATTTGTCAATTCTGCACTCCATGTTAATGTTAATTTTCATTTAAGCATCATAACTTGTTGAACCAGCAGCATTTTGTATAGTATTAATTAAGGTAGCCTCAGCGTGGCACCATGCTTATAGTTGACTTCACCTGATTCCTCTGCTGTTACTTTTGATGAAAGAATTAATCTTTTTATGCTAATTTTGGACCTGCTTTGGTTAATGTCTTATTCCTCAACCATCAGTATGAATGAAATAGACTGTAGATACAGACCAGCATGATTGGCACCATTCTTATGTATTCATTAATGCCTGAATATTTGCAGGCATCGTGATGATCACAGATCCAGCAGAGACAGGGATTACAGGAATTTTGATTGCACACTGTTTTCATATTTTAGATAGGATTTCTAGTTTTTGATTTCGGCGAACTCTTCCAGCCACTCCAGCTCCGGCGATGTCGGTTTATCAATTTCCTGAGGGTAATAAAAAAAAGACTCAATGGCTTCAGCCCAAAGTAAGTGTAGTGTAGATTATGGTTGCGTCTTGATGTTGCTGTTTATACTACTTAACACTGGCTGTAGTATGTACTGTTTTGATATATATTTAGTGTATAAAAATCTATTCATTTGTAGGCAAGGTTGCAGCCTAATGGGAATGATTGTGGATATTATGTGATGAAGAATATGGTTGACATTGTCTCTGCTAGTATTACTAAGTCTTGGATGGAGGTATTACAAATGTTTGTCTCCCTATTTGTCTCATTGTTTGAGTTTTCATCAAAATGTCACAAAATAGGTATTTTAACCTATTCTACAAATTATAGGTATTCAATGATCCAACGGCATTAACAGAACAAGAGTTGTATGATTTGCGAAACAGTTGGGCAACTTGCTTTCTTGACTTGTATAAACCTTAGAACTTATTTGGTATGTATTTAAAGTTTGTGCCTAAACAGTCTGAATTAAAGTTTGGGCAACTTGTTTTTTACATTATAACTTGGATTGTTGATCTCTGTATTTATTGCATCTGTTTGTAGGGTTCAAAGTTGCTCATCTCCGCTGCTCTCCTAATTTATGCTTATGGTGCTGGTGGCTTTCCTGCTTGGTGCATTAATTTGCTGAACTGTTGCTGTTTTGCTGAATTGTTGCTGTTTAACTATTTTGTCCTAATTTCATGAGCTGTTGCTGTTTAACTACATTTAAAGAACTAGAATTGCTGAATTGTTCTAGTTCTTTTAGGCTATTATGTTTTTTTTTTGCTGGGACCTTGGATGTTTAACTCACTTGAGAGAGTGTGTTCTCAAGTTCTCTTTTTATTTAATAAATTTTCATTAAAAAAATATGTATATTCAGGTCAAATTCGTGTAAAAAAAAAAAAAAAAGATAAAAAATGGTTGAGCATTCACATCGGTTTTAAGTCTAACCGATGTGAAAAGTGTACATTTCACATCGGTTTTTAGTCTAACCGATGTGAAAAGTATACATTTCACATCGATTTTACTAAAAACCGATGTGAAATGTATACTTTTCACATCGGTTGCTTGCCTCAACCGACATCAGTTGTAAACCCGATGTGAAAAGGTTAGGAGATACCACATCAACATTGTTTACATCGGATAAAAACCGATGTTAAAACTCAAAAATACCCGATGTGAAAACTAGTTTTTCTAGTAGTGTTTCTCATAGGTCATTAATTTATAGACCCCCTTTATTTAAAATAACTAAAAGACATGGAAGGTGAGCAGTGAGTTTGTGAATTTCCGAAGCTTCAAGCTCAAACATACTATCTTCGGTTCTATTTATAAGAAGCAAAAAAAATTCACAGCGTTTAAGAAATGTAGATAAACTAGTTAAAATGCATTAAATTTTTTTTCTTGATTTAGAATAAACTTCCAAAATTACCCTTTGTTAATGAGAGATAATAAGAGATAATAATTAATTAGACATATTTTACTAGTTACTAGTTAGAATTAATAAGGACATAATTGAGAAAAAAAATTAATATAACATAAACTTTCATTTAGTTCTTATAAAAATGACTAAAACTTTTCTTTTATTTGATTCTTATAAATAGGATCAGGATAGTATAAAGCTAAAATAAACTTTTATGTGTGAGAACGTGTTAAACATAATAATAAAAATATTTCGTATACCCACTACTCAACGACTTAAAATCATTAATGGACTCATATGATAGGTTTAATTTCCCATCGTGCATGATTTAGACAGGTAAGCAAGTTATAAAGAAAAGGAAAATCAGCTTTGGACACCAAAATGGAGCTGCAAAAAGCTGATGAACTGAAGACTGAAGAGACGGAAATTTTAAAATATGGCGGTTGCGGGAATTGAATTTGGATGACGATGTTTCCTCAGAGTACAATACACTGTTCTCTTCCTTAAAAATTGTGACGCAGGTGAAACAACTAGGAATCTTTCACTAACCTTTGGATTATAATCTGGTTTGCCATTGACGCGTGTCCATTAGCACTGTTCTTACGTCTTTTCGACACAGCCAGCCGTTAATAACGTACGGTGATGTTGTCTTTTCTCTGTGTAACTGTAGGTTATAGGAACCTTGCCCACTTGATAGTTGACACGTCGCATGTCACTGTGACTCCTACTGTGACAGTTTTGAGATGCTTCTGTTTGGACACCATTTATCGAGTAATGATATATACACACCTCATCTTTTAAACACTTCATTTCCACCTATTTTTATTTATATCTCTCTCTTCTTATCATCTATCACATCTCATACTTTCTCTCTTTTACTTTTTCTTTTCTTCATATCTCTCTCATCTTCCACCTCCTTCCACCTCAAAATGAGGTGTGAAGAAAACATTTTCCCCATTTATCTACACATCTTCGTATGCTTTATTTTCATTTCCTTAGCTTGGATTTGGATTCTCTCTCTAGGAGGAATTTATTATACACTTCTAAAAATTTGTGCATTGTTGCACATTTGCTTTTTAACCTGCAATAGTAAGTTTAGTAGGTTTTTATTTTAAATAAAAAAACATAACTATTTTAATTTTTAATTTTTTTATTCCAAATTCATTAATTTACATTAAAACTTAATTAATAAACAAATTCCAATTTAATTAGATTAGATTGACCCAACACCTTCATCTTCTTCCTTTTTTTTTTCATCGGCATACTACATTTCAACTTCATCTTCTTGAACATAATTTCACCATGAAGATGCCGATCAAAAACAATTTCACCATGAAGAAAATAATTGTCCAGACCACCAAGATTTTGCAGATCGACCTCAACCTCCTCTCTAACTGGCACACATCACAACAACCACCACCCACCACCTTCTCTAACCACCGCTATCACCCATCAGATCGAAGAGAAGATAAGAGATCGAGAGGATGGATGCACGAGATCCAGACCTTGGGTTCACAGATCTGTCATGGGTTCGATTGGTTGAGGCTCGATTCTAACAGATCTGTCTTTTGATTCTAAGGGATCAAACTTCATCTCTTTCTTCTTTTGATTATGAGGTCGATTTTGTCAATGGATGTTCGAGATCTAGATCTCGGGTTCACAGATCTTTCATGGGGTGAGTTCTTTTCTGGGTTTCTTTTCTGGATTTCATGGTTGATGGAGCTTCTGGGTTGGGATTTTCCGTTTGGATGGTTCGGATTTCTGGGTTGAAGGAGTTCTTCTGGGTTTGAAGATGGACATCACGATGAAGATGCTGATGAATAACGGTGCAATCGTCTTTTTTCGCAGATCAAACCCGGATCTGGGTTTCCTCTTCTCAATCTGGGTTCCTTGTCCACATATGTTATTGCCCAGATCAAGCCCAGCAAATTTTCAGATCAAACCCAAAACACAACACAACAAAAGCTGCATAATTTACCATCCAACAATCAAACCCAGAAATGAGAAAACCAAAATAAACCCACAAATAAGGTCTTAATCTTTTGGATCTGCGACTTCTATGCTTGTGATGGTCTCACTTTTGAAAAAAAAAACATTTTTAAAATATTTATTAAAGATAAATGTTTAATTAAGAAAATATGAATTTTGATTTTTTTTTTAAAACCTGTTATAGTGGGTAAAAAGTGCTTGGTGCAACCTTACACAAGTTTTTAGATAACCATAATAAATTTTCCCTCTCTCTATTCCCTTTATCCGTCATAACTAATCTTGCTAATTAATGTATATGGGTCCGTTTAACGTGCACCATCTAAGTAGGTGGTGTACGCGTACTGCAGTGGGTTATTTTTATGGAGTACGCGTACACCACCTACTTGGATGGTGCACGTTAAACGGACCCAATGTATCTTGACCATTTTTGTCAAAAAAACACATGAACATGGTCGATCTAGATATTGTGAATTCTAAGGTGTCACAACAAAGATGAATGCATCCATTGAATGGATCCAATTGAACAAATGATCGCAGACATGAAATTGAAGAAGTATGTGAAGAAGGGTCATTAATAAAAAATTATTAAACTAATAGTAGGAGATCTCGGAGTCAATGATCTCAAGAGAGTTTTTGAAGTAAAATGGAACAACATTCTCCGAGAAAGTCTAGACAATATATGCTTCTCCTCTCTGTGAAAAGAAAGAAGAAAGTTCTAAAAAGCAGAGAAAGGATAAAGTTGTTCTCAAACAAACAATGTTAGAGAATATTGTTCTATTAAAAGAGTTGCTCATGTTTATGTCTCAATATTTAGAGGTGTTTTTAGTAGAGGGAACTCCTCAAATGCTCGCAATAATCATATAAAAGTTGTGCTGAAGATTGCCTACAACTCAAAGTGGTGCTATAAAGTGGTGCTATATAAGCCCTATAATCGTGTCAATAATTCAATCTTCACTTTTTTTATTGAAGACTATTAAGGAATCATATCCAACCATGATGTCCTAATGGTGATCTCGGTCACCATTGCAAATATAGAAGTTCGACGAGTGTTTGTAAGTTCGGGAAATTTAGCTAACAAGATGTTCTACAAAAGCTTTAAAGCTTTGGATTTTGATGATGGCGACTTAATCCCTTATGAGACTAATCTGGCAGAATGCATTTTTATTTGATAAGCATCTGGCAGAATACATAGGTGATAGAATTGCTCCCAAGGGCTATGTTGAAACAATAACGACTCCTGGAAAGAAGTAGCCTAAATGTTAAGGAAGCCCTAATATATTTTCTATTAAAAGGGATCCCGACCAAACCTATGAGGAGTCAGTCATACAGAGTAATCACGAATATCGATAGAGGATGAGTTGGAAGACTCCAAAGTTATGATTTATAGAAAAATAATTGGAGAGCTCCAGGAGAGGGCATTTAAGGATTAATCATTCTATTCTCTTTGTTGTGATGTTAGCTACTAGGATTTCGGTGATTTTCCTTTGTCTGATAAGCAACTAAACATCCCCCCTCTCTCTCTCTCTCACTCGATGTTTTGACATAGGGGATGAATTGAACCCGTGTTTATATATGCTTGTCGTTTAGTTTCTTAATCGTGTATGTTCTTTTCTACCGTAATTACATAGGACGTAATTAACTATATTAATAATAGGTTAGTTTACTCCTAGTAGGAGAATTAATCTATGGAACTAAAAAGGTAATACAATTTAGGGAACTAATAATGAGTCGCTCCTAGAGAAGGTTTTATGATTAATTTTATATGTTTTGTCAATGGCTTAGCCACTGCGAATCATGAACATCTCTAGGTAGCTCCTTTTGTTTAAACATTCAAGCAACCACTCTGCATGTGGATTATAGCTAGCTAGGTAGTGTCATTGGGTAGGTAGTTCGGTATAGTCTGGCAACGTATTGACACTTGAGAAATATAGTTGGCTCATATAGGATTCTTAGATAGCATGTATAAATCCGGGGAATATGATTCAAATACTTAACTATCTCGATACTTCTCTTATTTGCTTTCTTATGCTGTTTTACTTCTTATATTATTTCACCTGAAAGATTACAACAAACACCAATCTTATTTGTGTAGACAATGAGTTCACTTTTAGATTAGATGTACATACCCTAGTCCATTGGGTTTAATAACTGAGACTTCATTCATGTATTACTTTTGTGATAGAGTGTACTTACTCTTTATATGTGTGCTTTAAAACGCAACAAACTCTACCGCACAACTTGACGACTAACTTAATTACTTAAAGAACTTGAATATGCACGTTCAACTTGAATAACAAGAAATAATAAGATCCTACTCTTCTTGAACATGACACGTGTTTGGCTGAGTGTATGCCAGCATTAAAGTTTGTACTGACGAGAGTGAACACAACCTAGTAAATCCATATTTCCTATTCAAGCGTAACCTAAGTTCAATGAAATGGTAAAAATGTCAACTAGTTAGACTAAATTTTCACGTGTTATAATTGGCTTAGTTCAGGTGTGGCTAGCTAGTCTCTGATAAAAGATGAATGAAGTGGAATCAATTATGGAAAGTTAGGGACCTAGATTATATTTTTGGCTCCTCTTGTGACCCTATATATAATTGCCCTAAAACTGAACTATTAATTTTAACTTTTTGTGGTACTTAGATAAGGTACCATATATAACAAGGTATATGAGAAACCATGTCAAATTAGTATGCAAACATTGTTCCAATTTTTGACTTGGCTAACTGATTAAACATATTTTGGGACTACACAGTACAAATATGATATAACCATTTATAAGGTAACCTTTTTTCAGGGTTTCCACTTTTATTTCTTCTCTTGCACTATTGTTTTATCCCTTTTGGTACCCTAAGCAAAGAGGCCATTTAAGAAAGCATTCTCATCTCTTAACCAATACAGGAAAGAGTGCTCTAGAAAGAGAGAAGAAAGATGGGAAGAGGGAAAGTTGAACTGAAGAGGATAGAGAACAAAATTAACAGGCAAGTGACTTTTGCCAAGAGAAGAAATGGGATACTCAAGAAGGCTTATGAGCTCTCTGTTCTCTGTGATGCTGAGGTTGCTCTCATCATCTTCTCCAACCGTGGGAAGCTCTATGAGTTCAGCAGCACCTCCAGGTATATAGATATACACATAGCTTTTCCTTATTTCCAGGTCTAAACCTTCTGTTTCTGTTTTTGTGTGTGTGTATCTAGTGTTTGAATAAATGTGCAAGAGATAACATATTCATGTTTGGGCATGTTTGGGTGAATTTTGTGCAAGATCTGTGCTTCTTCTCCTCAACTCAACATTTTACTGATTGATACAAACTACAAACTACATATATATTACCTCCAATACAAGTTTTTCGCTACGCTTAGAGCGTGTTTAGAAGCTCTTCTTTAGTTGATTTTAAAGTCAGAAATAAAATTTTGGGGAGAAACTCATATGAGTAACTTCAAGCTCTCAAAATCAATTTTGAAGAAAGAAAAATTGATTAAAAGATGTTCTATAAGATAAGCAAGTCCAGCCTAAAAGGAATTAGAGAGAAGATATCCTTTTTGTCTCTAAATATATTTCTTCCTTTTTGATTCCCAGACTTGTGGGTAAAGTTTTGATCTTTCCACTCTGATTGTCTTCTAGAATTATTTGGATCTACGGCGAAAAATCATGGTGAACCAAAGTCAAGGTTGATGAAAAGAACTTCAGTTAGCTTATTTTAACTTCAACTTTGTTTTTCAGTGTCTAATAATCCAAACATATGCATTTATACACACAAAAAGGAAAAAAAAAACTTTGTCCCATTTAATTTCTACCCCATCTTGTGTAGATCTGAAAGCCCATGTCCCTATATGAGGAAGGAGTGTCAAAGAAGGAAAATTTTCTTTTTTCTGTCTCAATCAGAAGTTGTTTTTGTTAAGCTTTGCTGTGTCTATTGGAAGATGGGTTTCATGTCTTCTCCACTAGGGCAAGATCATTAAAGGAATAAAGAAGAGTTCAAAAGGAATTAATCATCTGTTATAAAATTATTTTAGGGGGTGTGATTGGTTACCTTTCATTCCTCTCAAAATTTTGCCAAAGTTTATAAATTTGCTTATTTTGGGTCATTTTTGTTGATGAAGATGAAACCATGAACTAGCCCTAATAAGAATCTGATTTGATGTTCTTTATTTTCTTTTTAATTTCTGGCCTACATCGTATTAGGGATAGAGCATGCCAGGATTTACTGTTATGATTTGGTGTCAGAGATGGGATGTCTGATTTGCAAACCTGTTTTACTTTGCATTACAATTTAAGGATGGCAAAGAGAGAGAATGAGAAAAAGAGCATCTTTAGCTTCTGAGGCAGTAAAACAAAGTCTATCCTTCAAACCGTTGAGGAATAGCTGGTTTGATCAAAAAGTGAAAACAATACATTGTTCTCTGTCATACAAAACAATTATTTCCTCGATCATGAGATATTTCATTAACTCTGAGATTTGGATGAATGGTTAAAAATCACGGTTAGCTGATTTTAATTTTGTTGTGATTTTTTTTATGTATCCAAACTTTCATATAGTTTTTTTTTTAGTTTTTGACCTTAATAACTCTTTGTTAAAATGGTAAAGGCTTGGATTTTTTAAGGGCAATTTTATGTCAGAATCATGTTTTTATTTGTTATATTAGATAATTTTTAGTACATGTTATTGGTTAATTCTATTGAATAAATACTAATTCACCCATAAACTTATTTTTATCTATAATAAAATGTAATACTTAAAATATGATATTTATAATGCACTTTTTATGAGCTAAAATAAATTTGTAAAAAAACACTTTTAATTTGTGATTCTCAGTCTATCATCGTAGACAAAGTCAATGTTATTTATAAAATATTTCTTACAACTATTTTAATTTACAATAATGTTATCTTCACACCTCTGTTTGAGGTGGAGAGAGGTGGAATGAAGAGAGAGATATGAAGAAAAGAAAAAATAAGAAACAGAAAGTATTAGATGTGATAAATGATAAGAGAATAGAGATAGAAATATAAAGAGGTGGAAATGAAGTGTTTCAAAAATGAGGTGTGTATATATCATTACTCTTTAATTTATGAACTAAGTTTTTCTTAATTGATGGCAGATAAAACCATCTTTTACATGCCACGAGATTAATTCCAGCACACAAAAAATCCTACAAATTAATAATAAATGTGCGTATACTAATAGTATGCAAGTTTTTACACATACACTTAATTAGATTTATTCTTTTACCACATTATAATTAATTAAATTTAAAATAAAATAAACAAAAAAGATAGATGCCTGTGCAAATTTTTTTCACCTTTAGGGAATTATAATTAATTTCTTAGTGCATTAGCAAAAGGGTTTGGTGTTCATATTACAGAATTTGCTTGGTTGTTAGAAAGTCTTGTCCTTGGCTTTATGACTTTGATTATTAACCTCAGGTAGCCATTTTGACTTGGTGAGTACATAGTGTTTTAACTTTTAAGTATCTCGATGCGTCTTGGTTTTGTGAAAATATTGTCTCCAAAAGCTCCAAACATTATATTATCCTCATAATCATCTTATTATTGGATCATTATGATCTCTAAAAAGTTTCAACATTTTTCTAGGTTTTTGTAAAAAGAACTTATTGAATTAGCTCCAAGGAAAACTGCAATGAGGTCATCCACATGAACCACCCTATAAGGACATTATAATGAAATCATACAACCAATCATATATTAAATTAAACCATCTTAGACAAAGATTAGAAGCAAAAAATTGGAGTATGACATATACATGTTTTTTTTTTCCTTCACATTTTTACAAATTTTGGTTCAAAAAGTCATCAGTTTTCTCAATTTCAAATCAAATGATTCCTCATTTTGATTGAGCTTTTCATCATGTGATCACAGCATAATGAAAACACTGGAAAAATACCAGAAGTACAGTTACAGTGCACTAGAGTCCAGCAGTCCAACCAATGATACTCAGGTAATTAACTCTTCAGTTAATTCCAGAAATAATTTTGTTTTTCTTTATGTTCACCATCAATTATATCAATCACTTTTGCTTTGGTGAGATTTTCCATCTATGTGATTATAGCTCTACCAAATATGAAGTAACTGCTTTGTAATATGTATGAAAATCTATTTAATAGTTAATATGTCCCTGTGCAGAACTACCAGGAATATGTGAGACTAAAAGCAAGGGTAGAAAACCTGCAACGTTCACAAAGGTAATTAATTAACTTAAAGTAAGATTCTATGAAGATTAATGCACCTAGATACTACCTTATGTTTTTAGTCCTCAGCTATTTTTTGTTTTGTTTTTTGAGTTAAGTTAAATAATACTTTAATTTATTCAACATATCATAGGAGTAATATTTTTGAGCTAATGATTCTAAATGCTGAAGGAACCTTCTCGGAGAAGATATTGCTCAAATGAATACAACTCAGCTGGAGCAGCTTGAGAATCAATTGGAGGTAGCATTGAGGAACATCAGGTCAACAAAGGTAACATTGGTTATTTTCAATTTGAATTATCAGTGTTTTGAGTTTGTTTAAGTTAAAGAGTGCCATAAACTAGTCTCGCTTACTGATGAAGATAAATTCTAACTTTTACATGATCTGACAGTTCTGTTATCTCAACATTGAGTCAAATCCCTGGTCCCAATGCCTTTTTATTTGTCAATTGAACTGGCATAGGAAGAAGACTTGTAGCTAATTTACTATTCACAATTTTACATTTGGAAGCCTAGAATGGAGGACATCCTCTACTGCAAAATATAGGGACGATGCCAAACCATAAGTTTGATGATGACTGGAATTCGATGAACAGGAAAACATATAATGGAATATATTTTTGTTGTCTCATTTGATTGCATAAAGTACGTGAAAATTTGATTATAGAATATTTCAATTATTCATTGGCCATGAATTAGGTGATTGGTATTTGGTGTATTTCCCAAGATGTAGCCCGGGGGAGATTGTTGTTGCGTCTACACCTTCACTTATTGACTCAAAAAAGTTTATAAAGGGACATGTACTTGGGTCCCGTTTGGAAAAACAACTTAATTAAGCGCTTGTGGTCATAAGCGTTTATTCATAAGTTATTTTAAAAAATTAATCGAAATAAATTGAAAATAAGCTATATATAAGCATAAGCTCTTTTTCATAAGATATCTTGAATAGCTTATGAAAATAAGCTCAAAACAGCTTATGACCATAAGCTGTTTGAATAAGCTCTCCTAAACACTGACATAAGCGCTTATGTTGTCAGATAAGCTCTTCCAAACGGGGCCTTGAACAATATTTGAGTGTTCTTCTACGCTAGCTCAGTGTTTTGCTCATTTTCCCTTTGTCATGCCTCTTGAGAACCCATGCCTCTTGAGAACCCATGCCTTTGGCTCCAACTCCTTCAAAAGCGACTAACCGTCCTCATCAACTGCCTATGACCCCTAAGAAGCGTCCTTGAAATCCATTGATACATCCCACATATCAATTGAACATATTGTCCGCCTTCTCATCGAACATTAGTGTTGTAAATGTGAACGCTAAAACATAGGCTGAATATGTGTTCGATCCATTTCAAGTTACCGTCTGCCAGACCAACGCTACAACCATCCTCATCAACTGCCTATGACCCCTAAGAAGCGTCCTTGAAATCCATTGATACATCCCACATATCAATTGAACATATCGTCCGCCTTCTCATCGAACATTAGTGTTGTAAATGTGAACGCTAAAACATGGGCTAAATATGTGTTCGATCCATTTCAAGTTACCGTCTGCCAGACCAACGCTACATTGGCTAGTGATTTAGCATCGAAGAAGTTGACGCCTGTGGCAGCATTGAACAAACATTAATTGGCGTCGGTCTATGTGACACAAATTTGAATTTTGACGTATTGTGTTGACTTAGTGCAGATAGAGCGACACTAAATAAATTCTTTCTTGTAGTAACCATGAAGTAGTACTCCCAACTCTTTAGCTCCCAACCAACTCATGTATCACCATAACAGCTTACATGAGTATTGGGTACTATGCTTTAGCCAATCCTTTTGAGTAGAATCTGCATCTTTCAATAACTTGTTGTCTTGAGAACTCAATATGTTGATTATTAACTAATTTAGAAGCTATATCTACTCTAAAAGGATTGACACATTCTCCTTTCATATCATTGACATTATTTCTATCACATTCTCCCCTTTTTAATAAGCTAATTGATAAGCCATATAGCTGCAAAAGGAGGAGGTTCCAGGGGTAATTGTTTCCAAAGCTAACAGTACACAATTGTAAATCTTGTAACTAGCTGCTTGAATTAGTGTTCTTTTTCTTTGCAAATACTTTCACATTTCTCTCTCTTTTTGTTAGCTAGAGTTTTAACATATGTTAGATTTTTTCAGACTCAATTCATGCTTGACCAGCTCGCTGATCTTCACAACAAGGTATCTCCAAGTTCCTTTCTTTCATTAATTAATTAGTAGACTCCGATTAATACTGCATGTCCTGTTCTTTGGTGTAACCTTGGCTTTCACTAATTCAATGCAGGAAGCAGTGCTAGTCGAAACTAATCATGTGTTAAGGAACAAGGTAACAATTGTTTCCAAACCCAATGCAGATCTTTGATTTGGACCTTAAATCAGCATATAGATGGCACTCATGCGTATATGCTCTTCCTAAACTTCAATTGTTAAAATCTTTCTGATATATATTTTTCTCTAATAGGCAACTTTTTTTGTATATTGAAAGATAAATTACACCCTCCTAGGATTGATCCCTCCTCTCCAACTCATATGTCTCAAGATCTTACCACTTGATGATCTATCCTTCAGGGACAACTAATAGGCAATTAATGTAGTTTAGCTATTACATTGCTTCTGATCAAAATTCTCTCTGTTGAAACAGTTGGAAGAAAGTAATAACTCACATAATCCAGTGGTCAGATTGGCTTTGGAAGCTGGAGTGCCTAACATCCATTACACTCGCTTCCCTCCTCAATCAGAGGGGTTTTTCCAGCATATGGGAGTGAATCCAAACTTGCAAATTGGGTAAAGTCACTGATCTAGTCATAAAAATACTTCTCTGTTTGTTTAAACTAGATGTATAATCCATTGCGTCAATCACATAAGAGTCCATGAGAACCACTATGAGTGACAAAACTCTCTCTACCAAGTATTTAACACAGCTGCATTCACATGGATACAAACAAATCTGCTTAAGCTAGAACAATTCCGGTCAATCCCAGTGTGTGTTTTGCTGTAGTACATTGCAGTAAAAGGTTTTATTTATTATATGCAGGTACAATCCCAGCCATGATGATGTAAATGCTGGAGCTTCATCCTTAAATATGCATGGATTCGCCTCTGGGTGGATGCTGTGACAACATTGAGTTTACTTGCAACATAGACAAAGAATGGTAGTGGATTTGTCGACCATATAATTCCTTAAAAGTTGATATATATGTTTTAGTTTTAGTTTTCTTCTGCATCATTTATCAATGTTTAAATAAATAAATTTTGCAAGTAGTATGGTCATAAAAATTTGAACCTGAAAAGTTGTATATTTGTACTGAATTCAAAACTTGTAACCTTTAATCATATGTGCATGAGATTAGAACCTTGTATGTGCTATGATATAATAATGTCAAATCTATGTATGATCACCTTTTTATTTCATATCCTCTTTTTTTCTAAATTAGTTGTGAACCAAGAGTTATTTTAGGTAAAATTATCTTGATTTAAATAGTTCAACCGTTCAATAATGTTTTGACATGTATCTTAAAAAAAAATACTCATAACATATGTCAATATTATTGGGTCACCTAAAATTAGAGTGATTTCATTCAATATTTATCTTGGTTTATTTAGAAAATTGCATACCTAATTCCTACCTGTCAAAGAAACATTTATATTTTTTTTTTGGAGAGAGTAAATTAGATTTCAAGGAATACTACATGGGCCTTTTTCCCTCTTTTTACTGATAGGGAATTCACCTTTGTTAATCACTCAGTTGGGAATATGTATGCTGGGCTTCTTTAGGTTTGTATTCTATCTATCCACCATGCACAAATTTAGGCCTGGGAACTTTTTTTGTTTTTCTAGTGACTAGCCTAGGAATCTTTTTTTGAAGATAAAAAGTTGTTGTCTGCAATGGTGGATGTGTGTGGCCCAATAAATCATGGACAGGGGTTATATTCTACTTTGTTTGGCTGGCCATTGAAAATTACCGAATGGAATTTTTCCATCCATCCCATTGTTCCTCTTTTGAATTTGTGACTCCTCATTCAGGGCATTCATCCCAACTTTCTATCCTAAAGGCTAAAGCTTTCACTTGAAAATCAAATCAAATTAGAAAATTCAAGGCTTAGCTAATCAAGATCTTTTGGATAAAAGTCGACACATATGAAGGTGTACTCCTAAAGGGGGACAATAAAGTTTTAGATTGTGTATTCATCTCCATTAACCAAACACTCCAATGTGTTAGAGTATGATGGAGAACCGAGAAGAGGGAATCAAAAAATGGACTTGATTAATTGAAAAAATTATATTAGTGATTTGACACCACATTTTAAACGAGTCAGGGATGGACCTATTGTTTACACGGATTTTTGGTAAACAAATATCCTCTTAGTTCGACTAAAGGAAGTTTAGATTTCAGGGTCCTTTTGAGAAAACGCTTTGCCAAAGTGTTGTGTGTGAATGAATGTGTTTTCGACAACAACGAGCAACTCAGGTGAAACTAGATTTCATTGAACACGAGTCAATTACAAAATAGTCAAATAAACTAAAATAACATGAAAACTACATGAACTGCAGATTTCGACAAACGAACTACACAAAAGAACTGGAAATCAACAAGCTGAAATGCAGGGAAACTAAAGTGTCGGTTCTGCAACATACTCCTCCATCATCACGTTTTGCTCCTTGAGTCTCATTGATGCGGACATTAGAGCTTTCTGGTGAATTTTTCAGAGTTTGAGTTGGGAACCATGTTTCTGAATCGGATTCTCCTATTTATAGAATTTCATGCTCTGCGTGTCCTTGACGGTTTTCTCCTCAGTGGATGGGTTAGTGGGTCTGGTTTCTCCCACGATCTGATGCTTGCTCCGGAAGTTCTGCGCATGGTGGTGGAGATCGTGTGCTTCAACTGCTCCAACCGTTTCCTGACCACGTTTCCTGACCAAGTTGCTTTACCACCAACTCAGAATCCCCTTTCACGACGACGTTCTTTGCCCCCAGAGCTAGCAGGATCTCGAGGCCTGATATCAACGCCTCATACTCGACTTCGTTGTTCGAGCAATTACTCTTGATCCTAAATTTGAATTTAGTGGGGATGCCCTGCGGGGACATGATAAACATCCCGATTCCAGTTCCATTCTTATGGCTGGAACCGTCGAAATATAACTTCCAAGGCTGTATGCCCACATAGGTTATGATCTCTCTAGGCATGGTGTGATCTGCCAAGAAATCGGCAACCGCCTGCCCTTTAATCGCTTTTAATGGGACGTAAGTTAATGAATATTCGGTTAGGGCCAAAGCCCATTTACCAATTCGACTATGCAAGATTGATTTGGATAACATGTGCTTTATTATATCATAATGAGAAAAAACCATTACATCTATTGGCTTTATGTAATATTTCAACTTTACACAAGAGAAGTACAGGCATAAACACAACTTCTCGATCATAGTGTATCGAGTTTCTGCGCCATTTAACACCCTACTCAAGTAAAATATGGCCCTTTCGTTGCCTTCTTCATCTTCTTGAGCCAGCATACTCCCGATGGTTTCATCTGTGGCGGAAATATACAGCTTCATTGGCCTCCCTTTGATGGGTGGCACCATTACAGGTGGATTGGACAAGTACCTCTTGAGCTCATCGAATGCCTTTTGGTGCTCTGCCTCCCAGCGGAACACACCCTCCTTTTTTAGTCGGAGAAGCGGAGAAAATGACTTGGTCTTTTCACTAAGGTTGGTAATGAATCTCCTTAGGAAGTTAATCTTTCCCAATAACGATTGTAGTTGCTTCTTGCTGGTTGGTGGACTTGTGTCGAGAATGGCTTTAGCTTTATTTTTGTTGATCTCGATGCCCTTTTTGTGCACCACGAAACCCAAAAAATCACCTGCAATAACACCAAAAGCACATTTAAGGGGATTCATCTTCAAGCATATTTTCTCATCCTCTCAAAGGATTTCCTTAGATGCAATAAATGGTCATCCCTTGATGGGGATTTCACCACAATATCATCAATGTAAACCTGCATGAAAGTTTCGATAAAATCATGAAAAATGGTATTCATTACCCTTTGGTAGGTCGCGCCAGCGTTTTTCAACCCAAATGGCATGACCACCCACTCGTATGTCCCCAAGGCACCAGGACATCGAAAAGCTGTTTTCGACACATCCTCTTCTGCTATGAAGATTTGGTTGTAGCCTGAGTAACCATCCAACAAGCTTAAGTATTCGTGACCAGCAGCTGAATCCACCATCATCTCAGCAATAGGCATGTGATACTCTTCTTTTGGGGTGGCAGCGTTAAGATCTCGAAAGTCAATACAAACTCTCATTTTCCCGTTCTTCTTGATCACTGGAACCACGTTGGCTAACCAGTCCACATATCGAGCCGTCCTGATAAATTTACACTTGAGGAGTCTTTCGATTTCTTCCTTGATTTTCACCAACACATCTGGATGGAACCTCCTGGGTAATTGCTTGACTGGTTTCTTGTCTTCTTTGATGGGTAACTTCAATTCCACCAATTCTCGACTAAGGTCAGGCATTTCATCGTAGTCCCAAGCGAAACAGTCTTTGAATTCTTTGAGTAATTTCACCATTCTATCTTTTAATTCTGGGTCAATAAGAGCACTGATGTACGTTGGCCTCTTTTCTAAGCCATCACCCAGGTCCACTTCTTCTAAAGGGTCTTGCGCTTCCATTTTCTTGGAAACATCGACCACTGGCTTCTCGAAGCCTAATGGGCCGTCATCGTAGATGCAATCTAGCCTCAAATTGCAAAGGTCCTCGAATTCGCATTCATCGGCACTCTGCTCGTTTTCTTCTATGCACGTGTTATCCTTATTTGTTGTTGCCTCCTCTCGAGATGTAATTTCGACAGGCAGAATTGAGGCATTGACTTCGTCAGTAGCCATTTCTTTGGCTATTCTTGCGGCCTCTAGGGCCGTCCTTATTCTGTTTTCGGCTGCGTAAGCCGAGATTCGAGCCAGGCTCGAATTAATCATCTCTAACATCATTTTGCCACTCAGTAATGGCATCCTTTTCTTCATCACTGTGCCATCCACTCATGGCATCAGGTTTGTATGCTTCATTAAGGTTTAATCCCCTGATGGGATCCAACGTCACCGAGTACTCTGAGTAAGGGTTGAAATATTGACTAGCCACTGTGTCTAGAGGAGCGATTGTGGCTAAACTTTTCTCGAAATTCTTTTTGCCAACGTAATTTGTCTCCGCTAAGTAGTAGCTCTGATCTGCTTGCACGTTCTCGACAACCCCATCTGATTTCCAAATGGAGATACGTTGGTGAAGGGTTGAGGGCACTGCCCCCACGCCGTGGATCCATTCTCTCCCCAATAGCAGGTTGTAGTTGGCTTTTGAGGGTACCACGATGAATAATGTGGAACGGGCCACCGTTCCTACGGTTATGTTCAACATAATTGCTCCTAAAGAAGAGTCTGTCTTCCCTTCATAATCGGAAAGGACCATGTCGTGAGGGATTAGGTCTGCCTCAGTTTTGCCTAACTTCTTGAGCATAAACTTAGGCATTAAATTAATTGTGGCCCCTCCGTCGACAAGAACTTTATTGACCCCTTTTTCGTCGACCTTGGCCCAGACGAATAACGGCTTCAAGTGGCTTTTCATCTGCTCCGTTGGCCTCTGGAAAATAGCCCTTTCGTCTTCGACGGATCCTTTTTGCATTACGTAGTAGCACAAGGGGTTGTCATCTGGCTCTTCTTCATCGTAGTAGTCTTCTTCACTTTCGGTGACCTCTGAGATTCTGTCGAATTCAGCGGGTAAGATAGACACTATGCAGATGATGTTAAGATCTTCCCCATCACTGTCGTCGAAATCCTCGAGCATGTCTTCATCCTCATCTTCGACAACCTCCTTCCCTTTCTCCTTGGCTGGATTTGGTGGCACGGTTGTTCCTTGTTTGATGGCGTGATCCAGTTGATTAATAATCGACGCCACACTGGGTTCATTACGAGGGTTGTCTTCTGGCTTTATGTCCCATAATGAACGGAACTTGCCACCCCTTTCCCTTTCCGCTTTCCTTTTCCTCAGGAAACGTCTGAACTGAGTGCTGGTCATTTGTTCAGGAGCATAATAATTCCCAGAGCCATAGGAATAGTTCCGCGACACGCGGGAATTGTTGATGTAAGAAGACCCCTGGCCTAAGTCGATTTTCTGCCACTTGGGGTATGGTTTTGGCCTTGGAGGTGCTGGCTTGAACCATTGATTTTTTGGTAACCCAGCATCAGGGACATAAGTCTTGTCCTTGCCTCTTAACTTTTGGCCTTTATGGCCATCGAGTTCTTGATCTCTCTCAACCCACTCCTCGTGGGGATACTTCAGTCTCCTGGATACAGGAGCTTTCTTTTGGTAATGCCTTTTCATTTCTGAATCTTGGTAGGCCTTGGCTGCAGATTTGTCGAAAACGGCGCTGCATCTAGGGCACAGCATGACTTCTTTCTCGCCATCTTTGCTCCGGGATAGAAACTCGACAAGAGTTTCTCCAGCCTTGGGGTAAACCTCTTCTAAGCTCACCTCTTTCGCGACCTCTGGCTCTTCGACAGCTACGTTTTCTTCTTTTGCCTCTCCAAGCGTCAAGCCCAGAATTAGCTTTTCGGAAATGTCGACCATGCCAATGTAGAAAGGCTCTACATAGTTGGCCTCAGCTATCTGCAGTGGATCAGAGTCGATCTTCATTTGACTCTTGGCTTTTTCATCATACTTGAGTCTCCCTGAGTCCAATGCCCCTTGCACAAGGTCCCTGAAACGAACACACTGTGAGGTCCAATGGCCAAAAAAGTTGTGATATTTGCAATATTTCTTTCCTTTCCTTTGTTCAGGAGAAGGAAGTTTTTGGTTTTTAGGGACCACAAGCAAACCATCAGACACAAGTATATCATAAATTGCATCACATTTGGTCACATCAAAAGTATAAGTTTTCACAGCAGGAATTGTGTTCTTGGGGTGTTCGTCCCCAAGCTTGTTTTCACGTGGTTTCAATGCTTTACAAACATAAGGATCGCCTGGCTGAAGTTCAGCCAGATTGACATCGTTTAATTCGACGTCTGCAGGGACTTCGCGATAGACACACGGACTTTGACACACTGGATCAGCGTCTAGGTATGCTACTTTTTCCTTCTTTGGCCACTTAGTAGTCTTGGCCCTCTCCTCAGACTTCTCGGCCTTTAGTAATTCGATGTGCCTCACTCTGTCTGCGAGTAGAGACATATCTCGAATATACTGAGTGTCGATTTTCTTTCTAATAGAATACTCTAGACCACCAGTGGCTAAGACAACTAGCTCGTGTTCGGGGACATGAGTAAAGCATCGAGATTTAAGCATCCTAAACCTGTTCAGATAATCATCAATAGACTCTGCTGGCTTTCTTTTAACACTCGCCAGATCCTTCAAACTCACTTTGCACTCTCCCCTAAAGAACTGTTCATGGAAAATTCTTTCCAACTGGGCCCATGTGTGGACTGACCTAGGAGCGAGGGTAGTGAACCAGGTAAATGCATTCTTAGTTAAAGAACTCGGGAAGTACTTCATTTTTAAATTTTCATTGATGGCTAAGTCCCCTGCTTCGATTTGGTACCTAGCTATGTGTTCTACAGTGGACTCTCCTGAATCCCCCGAGAACTTAGTGAATTTGGGGACCTTCCAGCCTCGAGGAAGTTCGGACTCGAGAACCTCCTCTGTAAAGGCCGACACAAAATGGGGTCTATTTGCGAAACCTACGTTGAAACCATGTTGGTTCAACAATTGTTCCACTACGGCAGCAACATTTTGTTGCCCCCCAACATTCTGGTGTCGAATTCTTTCTAGCACACCATCAGCGTGTTCTTCCCTGTTTACCATATACACATTTTGCAATGGTGGCTGCACTGCCTCGTACAAAGGGTTTGCCCTCATCTCTTGGTGTTGCGGCGCCTGATAGAGCACAGGGGCAGGGACGTGGTTAGGCAACGGGATTTGGTTAATCCCTGATGCCGGTTGGATTTCGACTGGTGCCCCCAGGGCTGTCGTCAAACGATCCATCTGTCGTGCCAAATGCTGATTATTGGCATTATTATTTTGGAGCACAGGGTTGATTAGCTCACCTATCTGTCGAGATAGCATGTTAACCATTTCATGGTTACTATCATCTACTTGCTGCCTAATGGCTTGAAGTGAACCAGTATTCATACCTGTAGATAAATAAATTTGTGAACTAGATCCAGGAATAGGAGGGCTAACTTGGCTCCCTAAATTTAGCATTGTTCCATTTGCCCCGAAGGGGGGTATGCTAAAAGGAGGGACATTCTCGGGGAATGTCGAATATGTGCCCTGTATGCCTTGCATTATAGACACGGGCATACCATAAGGCATATCTCCTCTCGTAATAGTTGGAACAATTTGTGCCTGCACTGATGTAGATACAGGCATTTCTGCCATTGCAGAGACTGCCGCATTCTGGGTTGGCATAGTGATGCCAGGTCCCATCCCAGTAGACACTTCTTCATTGTTATTACCACTACTCCCCCCGGGGCTACCCTGATTGCCCACGTTAGACCCTTGGGGGGAAGTTCTTCCTCGATTGCTTGTCATACTTATAGTCTTACCACTTCTCAGGTGCATATAAATCACAATCAAGGCAAGTAGCAAATACCAAATAGCATGCAATAAACTTAAACACACAAAACGCTTCTGTAAAACTTAGTTTTCACAAAAACGGTCCCACTGGGCGTGCCAATTTGTTTACACGGATTTTTGGTAAACAAATATCCTCTTAGTTCGACTAAAGGAAGTTTAGATTTCAGGGTCCTTTTGAGAAAACGCTTTGCCAAAGTGTTGTGTGTGAATGAATGTGTTTTCGACAACAACGAGCAACTCAGGTGAAACTAGATTTCATTGAACACGAGTCAATTATAAAACAGTCAAATAAACTAAAATAACATGAAAACTACATGAACTGCAGATTTCGACAAACGAACTACACAAAAGAACTGGAAATCAACAAGCTGAAATGCAGGGAAACTAAAGTGTCGGTTCTGCAACATACTCCTCCATCATCACGTTTTGCTCCTTGAGTCTCATTGATGCGGACACTAGAGCTTTCTGGTGAATTTTTCAGAGTTTGAGTTGGGAACCATGTTTCTGAATCGGATTCTCCTATTTATAGAATTTCATGCTCTGCGTGTCCTTGACGGTTTTCTCCTCAGTGGATGGGTTAGTGGGTCTTGTTTCTCCCACGATCTGATGCTTGCTCCGGAAGTTCTGCGCATGGTGGTGGAGATCGTGTGCTTCAACTGCTCCAACCGTTTCCTGACTACGTTTTCGACCATCGTGGGGAGAATTTGACTTGGTCAATGTGGCACATGTTACATGTGCCTGTGTTTAGCAGTAATTGTTGTTGTCGAGTTTTGCTGCCCCATTAACTTAGTGCATTTCCCTTTTCCTTCCTTTTAGTCAGAATTCGACTACTCTGAGTATTTTGGGCTGAATGCGTTTTTTTCTTTCTTGGGCCAAAATATTGGGCCAACACCTATATATATATATAGTGATTTAACGCTTGGTTTATTATGAGGAACTTTGACAAAAAAAAATAGTTCATAAAAAAATAGTTTTCCAAAGAGAGCGAGCATGTGTTTGGTTTGTGTTACTGTAGCCCAGAAAGTTTCTGCTCATGAGACCCATCTACATTAAGCACTCTCCCCAAATAGCGAAGAGAGGAGTTGATATGTTTTTTTTTCTTTACTAATTTGTTCTCACTATTGACTTTCATAAACAACCAACAGTTATTTTAATTTGGCAAAAATGTCTTTCAAAACATAAATTTCTCTCTATTTTATTTATTATTCACATTATTATTTTCTTCACATTCGAATATTCCAAATGACATACAAAATTATTATCTTCTTCACATTTTTTTCTTTATTCATCTTTTTTTTTATCTTCTCTCTTTTTCTCTCCTTAACCAGACAAAAACGTAGGGGAGGCCATCAATAAAGTGAGTACTAGAGATAAGTACCTAAAGTTTGTGTGAAGAAATGATGATGTTTCATTACACATAATTTATCAAAATGGGAGAAGAAGACGAAAACATTCTAGAGTTTTTCCCCCAAATTAACTAAATTCAAACATAAAAATAAGAATGAACATACTATTATAAAACTTAAAACAAAGTACGAAATTTTAAAAGCGGCTACATTAATAGTCGTGTCCAGAAGGATATCTCAAGTGGTAAGAGCTAGAGACATAAGGGTTGGTGGGATGAAAAGTGAATAATTCATTGTTCGAACCCCGAAGAAGACTAATTTACTAACATTACTAACAACTAACATTTGTCTATAAAAAAAATTAAAATTCGTAATTTTATTACACACTTTTATGATCAAATTAATCATAACTGGTAAAAAAAAGATTGCTCCCTGATCATGTCGTTCAAGTTATAAACTCAAAAACAGTTGAAAACAAATTTTAAACGATTTTATCTCAGGTAAGAGATTATTGAAAACAAATGTTAATCTCGAACCGTTTGAAGTGATTAGTTATCTTCAAATCCTTGCAGGACTAACTATACTTAAAAAAAAAATCACACGCAATTATAAATGAAAATATTGCAATATATTAAGCCAAATAGAAACAATTTTGTTGGTCCAAAACGGGCAAAAGCTATACGGCAGAACTGTACAAGTTAAGCCATCAACAACTTATACTGAAAAAGTAAAGACATGACTCACCTGAGCAGGAAGGGATTGCACTGTTTTAGTGAATGAGTTTTCATCAACTGTGCATAGCACAATACACTGAACAATATTCAACAAGAAAAAAGGAGAAAAAAACAAAACGAGAAAATGGAAGAAAGAAAAAATGGAGCTTGGCCTTGATGCTTTTATTTCAATCATTCATCAAAGTAGTGCCTGAAAAAGAAACCCTTGTAGAGAAAGGCCTATACCGTCTCATGTCCACTTTAGGTTTGATTGGCCAATCTGGGCATGGAATAAAGGGAAAACTTGTGAACAAAAACTGAAAAATTAATTGTTGACTGTGTGAAATTATAATAAACACAGTATTTTACTTAACAATATCATATCACTTAAGAGGATTTTAGTTCATTTATTATAAACGATTCACATCTACATTTTAGATGTTTGCTACGGTGAATTAGATGATAGCTCATTCACCGGCGCATGAACACTCATAGTCACCCGTTCAATTTATTACTTTTTAATAAACGACCACAACCTTTTATTCATTATATGTTATATGGGATTTTTTTACGAGATGAATCTATTGACTTCAGGAGTAAATTAAAAATAGTTCTCCAAATCTATAAAATTTCATTCTAAAATAAAGGATTTGATTAATGCTCAGTAAACTCCCACGTGACTTCGAAAACATTTGATCACTGTTCACATACTTTAAATTGCTCACTCTCGACCGTTCTAAGCAGTAACCCTAGATTGGAGTTATAGTGCTTAGCATGGTCACATTAGGGGTATTGATTGGCTTGCACGAGAGAACCAATTTAGGGTCCTCCAAAATTTTAGCAAATGATGTAAGTCATCACCGAATTTACATAGAGAATTACAACCAACAAGCTAAAGGTAATGTACATAACATCAAGGAAATCAGAACATACTAGTACACTTATTCTTATAAATAATTATATCAATATATTAAGCCAACAGAAGATTTCAATTTCAAACAAATTAATCACCACAATATCAAAGTAGTGAAGTACATCACACATAATTGTAATTTAACATAAGAAAAATGTTACATGCTAATGAAGTCATTAAAAGCAACTGACTAGTAAATGGTTCTACAAGGACTTAAGATCAGTTATGAGTACACTCCACACCAATTACTATGGCATTGAAGGCTAAAGAACATCCTCCTCAATCTGAACTTTAGGGTTCCTTAGAAAAGAGGAATCGAGATAGCTCAGAATGTTAAAATTTAAATTGAAAGTACTCATGTCATATCTCATTGGATATTGGCAATACTCTTGAAGAAGCTTCCAATTGATAGGTTAGCAGTGCAACCATCAATGAACAACATGATGAGTCTGATTTGAAATTCATGATTTTTTCCAAAATCTTAATGTAGTTTCTCCACCTTTGTTATGTCATGAATTACAAGAAGATCACTCGTGTCTGGACTGGGCGCTCCTACCACATATCTCAATTTGGGCGCTCCTACCACATATCTCAATTCTTATATTTTTCACTCCATGTTATAAGAAGTTCACAATATACTAAAAACATTAATTGACCAATCAATCATCATAGGATATGTGCTTCATGGAGTGTGCTTCACTAGTTCAATTCGGTTAGCAACAACCGAAGATGTGATTTTAATCTCTCTCAGATAATTTTACTATTGAAAAAGGAGATTCATGATCACCCATTTCAGTATATATGGTCTTTACTGATCCTAATAAGCAATGTAACCGAATATAACTAGTTCTTTCTCTCTATCAATGAACTCTTACTATTGTCATGAAAGTATGACTGTAATGCTCAACACTATCTTATAACCACATTTCACAATAATTAGCAAGTATATGTGATCTTAAGACAAACAATCATACTTATAGTTGTTTCATTTCATCAAATAAGTGACGCGATGAACCCAACAACAAAGACCAGTAAGAACTTGGCTAAACGAGTTTGGAGATCAAAAGTTGAGTAGGAAAGGTGAGGGCTCCAAAGCGCAACACAGCATGAGCGACGACAGAGGGGATGGAAGGTGATGGCAGTTACAACGACGACAATGGTCAAACAATGACGGAAGTAGTGAGGCTTCACACATAGTCACGACGGCGAGGCAGTAAGATGGGTGGTGGAGGGAGGAAGCAAATTTGGTGGCCGGAGGAGAGAGAGTGGGAGAAGAAAAGGGAGAGAGCGAGTGCGATGAAGGAAGAGGACAAGGGAGGATGGAGTGGTGTCTCCAGCGGAAGGACGAAGAGGCCAAGGGTGACAAGGAATGAGGGATGGGCGAATGAGGGTGAAAGTGGCGAGGAAGGAGGGATGTGCTGAGGGGGATGGTGATGAGGGGTAGGGGTAATTAGGTGGCATTGACAGAGAGAGGAGGTAGAGGGTGAAGGTGGCAGAGAATGAGGAAGGGCGACATAGGGTGTAGTGCTTATGAGGATTTGAAGGAAAGAAATGAGGTAGAGAAGTCAATGAAGACTAGCCAACACAAAGTCGGGCAGTGAAAATAGCGTCGACGTAAATCCTCTACTAATGTACATAAAATGTCTTTTGGAACTAAACTCTGTACGATTCGTACTACGTGAGTTTCAGTGTAATGCAATAATTATTATTTTTAACTATGAAATAAAATTTAATATAGTATAGGGTTAACTAAGCTTTTGATTCTTGTAGGCGAAATTTAAATATATTGCCTCTCATCAGAGTAAAGGTTGAATATAATTCCTAATGTTTGAGAAATTACCATGTTCCGGTCCTCGTCGAAAAAATGAACTTCGATGATAGTGTCATGTGTACGACGGCGTTGACATGACATGTCACATACTTTAACCTATACGAGGGATCGAAATCAATTTTCCAGAGAAGTTATAGTTATATGAGCTAGCAATGACCCAAAATTCATTCACTTATTCACTTTATTTTCACTCCACTTTTTATCGATTTCACTCTTTCCTTTCAATTATATATTATCTCTACTTTATTTCCACTTTTTAAAGGTGAGTGGATTTATATTATACAATTTTTTCTTACATCAAAGTGGGAGATAGAAAAGGACAAAAAGAGATGAATTCATGACATAAAAAACTGATAAATTGTAATTGAATAAATGTGTAAAAAAAAATTTATAGTGTTAGTACACGTTAATTAAACTTAAACAAATGAAGATATTGTTGTAGTATAAAAAATTGTAAAAGTAAAGAATAAACGCGCGCGGTGATATTTTGTAAGAATAACTTAGAGACTAGTGTGGGACAGTGGGCCTACATAATATAGGACAGTGGTTCTAGCCAATCACATGTCGACAACATCTTTGATGAAACCACTCAAATTTCTCAAAACCACCATTTTGATCCTATAGCGGTTTCCCCCCCGAATATTAATACTGGCCAATCATATTCCCTTTTCTTTTTCTTTTTATCATTAAAAACACACATAACAAGCAACCAAACACAACAAAATGCCTTGACTCTTCATTTCCCCTATCTTCTTCGATCGATCAATTTCTCCATTTTCTTTGCTTATCCAACAAACACTGAAATATGGTTATGATGTGTTGATTTAAGTGTAGAAGAAGGAGTTAATTTGAAGAAAAATGGGCCGGGGAAGAGTGCAGTTGAAGAGGATCGAGAACAAGATCAACAGACAGGTAACATTTTCAAAGAGAAGGTCTGGTTTGCTGAAGAAAGCCAACGAGATCTCAGTGCTTTGCGATGCTGAAGTGGCTCTCATCGTTTTCTCCACTAAAGGAAAGCTTTACGAGTACTCCAGCGACCCCTGGTACGTTGTGTTCATCATCACCATCATCATGTTCATGTTCATATTTCATATCATTAGTTAACTCTTAATATTTTTTCATCTCTCTGAAATATATATTTATTTGTGATACGTAAATATCAAATTAATAGTAGGCTTTCGCCTTGCAATCTTCATACACTTTGCACTTTTGTCAGCAAACAGTAGCTATGTACTCGCTTTTATCTTATTTTGGTTAACCAGAGGTGTCAAGATAGAAAGGACGGGGAGCTAGGCCTTGAGTTAGCTTAGATTGATACCATCATGGAAACAAAAGCCATCCCAGATATATATGATTTGGTTTTCTTTCATTCAATTGATTTTGTTTTAGGTTTAAATTCAATCTAAATTTCAAAAAAAAAAAATCAATCTATTTTCATTTCAACCAGTGTAAGTTGTATCTTAATTTTTTTTGTTTTTTGAACTTAACTAATAGGGGTTGTGTATATGATCCATTGGGTCAAATTTGTTAAAAAAATGCTTAGTTGCATAATTGGTGCCCCTAGCTACCTTTTTGGAGTTAATTAAGTCCCTTACTTTTAAAATTAAAAAAATGTCAATTTTCTCAATTTTTATAAGCATTAAAGTATAAGTTTTTCTTTTTTATTTTTGAATTGGTAGAGTTTATAATGGATTAGAAATGTGTGGTACAATTTTAATAGGTTATTAGTAAGAAAATTAGTGAGATTTTGATTTTTTAAGCATTTCATAGGATTAAGATTGGATTTTAAAGATGTGGGAAATTGAGATTTTTTAATAATTAAAATTTAATATTTTAACTACTGAGTTTTTTACGAGACTAATGTATACAACGATTAAATTAATTCAATTTCCTTTCGGATGTACCAAAAAAAAAATTCAATTTGTGAAGATTTTTCTTAAGAGGTTTGAGAGTATTGAATAGAATAATAATGATAAATGAACTTGAATATTGTAATAATTAAAAAATTGAAGGCGTTAATCTGAAAAAAATTAATGACGGCTAAAATCATACATTGTCGAAATTAGGTGGACCAAAGTGCGATTAAGCGGAAAAAGAAGTTTCACAAATGCTACTGTTTTATTTATACTTCAACTCTACTATATAATTTATAGGCCAATAAATTAAAATTTTTTAGTAATAAATTATGATTAGTTTTTGACTTTTTGTCACTTAGATTTTACAGCAATGTTTGATAAAATATAGTTTTCACTTGAATGTATTTTTTAAGTCTTTAATTGCACTTCTAACCTATTAGTTTGGACTATATGTTTGATTTTAATATTTTGATTTTATTTTAGATAATTGAGTAATTGTTTAAAATTCAAGTTGATTTGATAAGTATGTCAAGTGGCATATATATATATATATATTATTTTTTTTTGAAAAATAAAGGATTATGTATTATCATCCACACAAAAAAACCCTTAAGGACAAAATCCTTAAAGGGAGAGTACAACCCCAATAAAAACGAGCCAGCTTGACAGTACAACCCCAATAAAATTATACACGATATGCAAGTGTCATATATATATGTACGATTCTTAAATTTTCATTTAAAAAAATTCAGGGTTTATATATTGGATTGAAGATATGGAATCATTTTAAAAGTTTAAGGTTAGAATTTAAGTGAATTTCAATGAATTTTGAAAGATTTGTAGTATATGAGGTTAGGGTTTAAAGATGGAAAAGTGGGATTTGTAATATTTTTTTGTAATTTAAAAGCTGTTGAAATATAATATTTTGTTAAATTTTGAGCGGAATATATAATAATTATTTTGATTTAATTTTTCATGATTTTGCTTAGAAAATATAAGTGTGAGAATTTTAAATAGGATTAAAGTGAATTTCAGTGAATTTTAAAAGTGATTAAAGTGATATGAAAGGAGATGAGTGTTCTTTGTGACGATTGATTTCGATAAAATTAATTATAATAAAAGTAAAGTAATTTATGTTTTGAGATATTTATAAAAAAATAAATTTGTTGGAAAACGGTATGAAATTGAATTGTAAATCTCATAGTTAATTTTATTTCGGAATTAATTTCAACTAAACTTTTCAAACATTAATATTTTCATTCAAAGTTATACGCGATGCAATTAATGTTAGGAAAGGCTCAATGCATAACACTACTGCATGAAATATCTATACCAGCTGTGTTTCTTGCTGGCTGCTATAGCTATGAATTCGCCCACACACTGACACTTTACCCACCCAGCTCTGTGCTCTATTTGGTAGCTAAGCAGCACCTGACCTCACCTGACGTTCTTCTCTGCCTATGTCGGTAGTATCTATTTTATCGAAGATAAATGAAGAAATTAACATTTACTTTCCACATTCTTTTTCTAATACTGTTTGTTTAATTGGATAAAATCTATATAGTTCCCACTAAATTAGGTGACTCAATATAATTTAATGGATTTTCTATGAATTTTATCCCATGAGAAAAATAATATTAGAAAAAAAAGTGTCGAAATAATCATTTTTCTCTTTTATAGCCATTTTTTGCTCGTAAGTCATAACGTTACCTTTTACTTCCCAAGGTAGCTAGTATCATTCACCTCCTTAGTTATGTCACTCATTCACCCAGATTCTGGAATTTGAACCCCTAATATTGCGGGTAAAGTCTGTGTTGAGTCATAGGTAGCGTTTGGTGATAGAATGGAATATGACAGAACATAACGGAACGGGACAGAACAAGATGGAACATGACAATAATGTTCTGTGTGTTGTGTTTGGTAACTCTAAGTCATTAGAACAGAACCATGATTTTAATTACGTATATAACCCTTCATGTTTAATACTCCCTCCGGTCCTATTTATAAGCAATAAAAAAAAATTCACATAGTTTAAGAAATGTAGTTAAACTAGATAAAGTGCATTAAATTTGTCTTGAATCAAAATAAACTTCCAAAATTACCCTTTGTTATTAGTATTTGAAAGTGGGAAAGAGAGAGAATAAATAATGAGACACATTTTACAAGTTATAATTAATAAGGGCATCATTGGAAAAAATTAATTAATATAGCTCAAACTTTCATTTGGTTCTTATAAAAATGACCAAGATTTTTCTTCTCTTTCATGCTTATAAATAGGACCGGAGGGAGTATTTGATTGAGTAAAACAAATTGAACTCAATTAAACATTTTGCATAGAAACCGTTTGTTATTACTTACTTCATGAAAATAATCACTTATTTCTTTAAAATAATCACTTATATATTGTTTAAGTTGTTTTAGTATGCTATTGAAAAAAAATAACCGAATTATTTATTTAAGCTATTTAAGTGCGTTTGTTTAGATTAAAAAATATTAATTTTTAACTATAGTTTTTTTTATAGAGATTTTGAGAAATTCATAAGTTGATTCGTGTTTGACTATTCTAATTAAAATCACTTTTTTTTAATCTTCTCTCATCTATCATCATAGATTTTCATGATAAGCTAAAGCAACTGTTTCAAATAATCTGTTTTCAGTTGAAACAAACACAAAAAGTGATTTTTTTATTTATTTTAAAAGTGATTTTTTGATTAAAAAGTGATTTTTTTGATTAAAAAGTGATTTTTTGATTAAAAATTGATTTTTCCAAAATAAGTTGAATCAAACGCACTCTAATTGGCTCATTTATCATTGCTTACAAAAAGTGATTTTACTTTTGAAAAAATAATTAATTTATTTTAATTGAGTTGATTCGTGTTTGACTACTCTAATTAAAATCACTTTTTTTTATCTCCTCTCATCTATCATCATATATTTTCATAATAAGTTAAAGTAACTGTTTTCAAATAATCTGTTTTTAGCTTCAGCTGAAACAAACACAAAAAGTGATTTTTTGATTTTTAAAGTGATTTTTTTATTAAAAAGTGATTTTTCCAAAATAAGTTGAATCAAACGCACTCTAATTGGCTCGTTTATCATTGCTTACAAAAAGTGATTTTACTTTTGAAAAAATAATTGATTTTATTTTAAGTGATTTTTTTTTGAAAAAATAGATTTTCATTTAACTTTGTCTACAAATATAATAAGTGCTTACAAATATATATTAGAGATATTTTTGACCGTGCAAAAATTTTAAGAGAGTGTTTCGTTCTGTTCCCTTCCTGTTCTAGGAATGGACATTGAAGAGAGGCATAGTACCTAGAGGTAGAGGGATTGTGCCAAGAGAGAGTGAGAATGAGAGAGAGTGCTGAATTTCAAGTGTTATTTCATCAAATGAGCCAAAAGTCCCCTCCAATTGATAACTACCCCCTATTTATAGAGCTTGGGTACTACCTATTGGGCCAATTGGGCCTCCGAGGTCAAGGCCCAACTGAAGGCCAGGGCCCCGCCTCAGGGCGGGATACATGCTGGGCGTTGCCCCTCTAGGGGCTCGCCCAGTCCACTAGTCCACAAGACACCGAGCTCGAGGTACGAGAGCTAAGGGTGTCTTTTAAATGCTGTTTGTACACCGGAATCTACACTGCCAACATGGCTTGAGAAAAGAGAAGTTAACTATACCGCCAACATGGCGTGAGCAAAAGGAAACTAGCATTTTCAGTTGCCCAGTCCACTGACTTGACGAGCAAACCAAGCCGAGAGCACCAAAGCTCCCAAGAGGAGAAGATTGACCAAAGCCTCCTCCAACGCCGGCACATCCAACCCTGGCGCTCAGCCCACCACTGCTGCTGCGCCTAAAGGCAAAAATGTCGCTGAAGCCTCTGTCGCCGCAGCTACCGAGCCAACCGCCGTACCGGCTTCTTCTCCTGCCTCCGCCGGTGCGACCGCTGCTGCTGCCGCTGAGTCCTCTATTGGCGCCACAGTCGCCTCCGCCGGCGTTAACGCCACAAAAGCTGCTGCATCTTCCGACACTCCTATTGGAGATAAGGAAAAAGAAAATGAAACCCCAAAGTCTCCTCCTCGCCAAGATGCGCCTCCTAGCCCGCCCTCAACACATGATGCGGGCTCCATGCCTTCCCCGCCTCATCAAGGGGAAAAATCCTGTCCTGGCGCTGCCACTACCTCTTGAAAGAGTGTCATCAAATACCGTACCCGCTCAAGGTACTTGATCAGATTAGGATCTTTGACCTGGAAAGTTCCCTTCACTTGATAACTACCCCCTATTTATAGAGCTTGGGTACTACCTATTGGGCCAATTGGGCCTCCGAGGTCAAGGCCCAACTGAAGGCCAGGGCCCCGCCTCAGGGCGGGATACATGCTGGGCGTTTCCCCTCTAGGGGCTCGCCCAGTCCACTTCCGTTCCACCCTTTTTTAGGGAACCAAAGTGTCCCGTTCCTGCAGTCTTTTGTCTTGTTCCGTTCTATCTTAAATACATGACAAACACAGAAACGGAACTCATATGTCCTGTTCCGTTCCCTTCCCATCTGCCTACAAAACGCTACTATAGTGTGCTTTTCTTTGATTCATAGTCTGCTTTTATCAGAACTAGGCGCCGTTGCATAATCTCATATTATGATACTTGTCAATGTAGTTGTTATTTAGTCTAAAACTCTTAGTCCAAAAAATTTCATTTTAATTCTGATTCAGCCCAATTAATCCTTTTTTATATTATTAGTTATGATTTCTTATTAATTTAATAATAGAAAACCAAAATTTTCAGAAGTATATAAATATATAAATATTTAGAACCGTATATTGGAACCGTATATTGTCAATTCCCATTTTTCTAATTGTAAAACCAAAATTTCCGAGAGCTGTAATGTTTTCATTTTTAAATGATGTATAGAGATGACTATAAGACTATATGCAAATAAAGAAACATATGTGAGCTGACCACTAAAAGACAAAGCTATTATCCCTTTTGCTGCTTGCATGCAAAATGCTATCCTATTGGAAACCTTTATTAGTCTGCTTGTGTAAAGTAGATTTCTTCCTCCAGATACTAATGTGTTTATGGGTTGTTGGTTACGCATAGTTTATGGCTTATTCCAGAAGTTTAATTAAATGTTAAGATAAATAACAAATGATTTTATACTATATTTAGGGTACAGTTAGATTTAACTTATTGGAGACTAATGTCCATATATAAGTCATTATATATTTATTCCTACAAATTCCACATTTTAGTTGTTCAACCCGAGCTTGAGAAAACGTGTTGAGAAGCCGCCACATGACTAGAAAGATGACCAAAATTCTTGAATCCTAATCAAGCTTTGCCTAACTTAAATTCTAAATCACAGTTATTATTTGCTTTCTTTAAATGTCTTTTCATTCAAACGTTAAATAATGTATCCTTTTATTTTAAAGTACAAAATTATATTTATTTTTCAGAATCTCATGAGATATATCTCTGCTGACTGTTACTTTTATTTCTTTTAACAGTATGGAAAGAATTCTTGAACGGTATGAGAGATATTCATATGCAGATAAGAGGCAGGCTGATGCAAATGATCAGGCTCCAAGTGTACGTCTTCGCCTCCTTTCCATGAGTCTTGATTTTATTTTTCTTTTCTTCCGACCGGGTTTTGCTTGGTTTACTAATTGATGTAAATTAGAGATTATCCTATCCTTTCTCTAACAAAAGTTTGGGACAATTTAATGTGCCCGTTTGGATGCAAACAAAAAAGCACTTATTAGAGCATATTTAGTGTTTTTTAGTAGATAAGTTCTAATTTTAATAAGCACTAATAAGTTGCTATCCAAATAACTCTTGCGGCTTTCCTATAAGTTGTTTTGAGTTTACTTTTATAAGTTGTTAAGATTAGCTTATGCTTATCTTATAACCTATTTCCATTTTATTTTAACAAATTTCTCAAACCTTATGTGATAAGAGCTTATTTCTATAAGCGCTTAATGAGTTGTTTAACAAATTTTCACATTCATTCATTCAAAAGCGTCTAAAAGCTGTCTTGAGTTTATTTTTATAAGGTGTTTAGATTAGTTTATGAATAAGTATTTATACTTACCTGTATCTTATTTTGGGTTTATTTTAGTAAACTTCTCATATTAGCTTATGAATAAATGCAATATGCGATAAACACTTATTGACAATAGCGCTTAAGCTCTTCACTCAAAGATATTTGGTGCATACATTCCTAGAGAAGTTTCTAATTCATGAACTACAACACTCCCTTTAATTTACAATTCAAAATCAAGAAGGTATATGTTGAGTACTGATTTCATTACCTGAATGCATTGTTAGGAAAATTGGGTTCTTGAACATGCAAAGCTTAAGGCTAGGATGGAAGTCTTACAGAGAAATCAAAGGTAATAAATATGTGCGAGCAAGGGCTGCTAGTGTTGATTGTTGTGTATAATAAATTATGCAATGAGTATGACAGTGTAAGTGGATTTGTTTCAGGAATTTCATGGGAGAAGAGCTGGATAGCTTAAGTCTCAAGCAGCTTCAGAATTTGGAACAGCAACTTGATTCCGCTCTCAAACACATTAGATCACGAAAGGTAAAGTAAAACTTTGCTACCCACACAGTTTTGGCGATGTAGTTTTGAGGTTTGAACTTAATATCATAGTCATTATGGGGGTATGCAGAACCAAGCCTTGTTTGAATCTATTTCAGAGCTTCAAAAAAAGGTCAGTCTTTCTTGCCTGCATCTATGTTTTTATTGAGTATATATTAGGATCAATGTTGTCAGAATTGATTGTGAATGAAGTAATTTTAGATCGATCAACAATGTTGGAACTGATTTTGGATAAAATGGATTTTGGTAAAATTTATTATCCTAAAATTGAGTTGAAAGTGAAGTTATTTATGTCAGGTTATGTTTATGGCAAAACTGATTTCTATAGGATAATGTTGTGAAACTCAATTCTCTAAATTGATTGACAAAATCTATATAACCACCCAAAGGTGATTCTTGTCAATGAGAGTTGATTCCAAGCAGTGTTATAAAACTCGGACCGGACTGGCCGGTTCGACTGATTGAATCGGGAATCGGACCCCTAACCGGTCCGAGCCATTAAATGGATCGGCCATGCAATTCAACTGTTATGAACCGGTTTGGACCGGCCGGTTCAAGGGATAAACCGGTGACTCGGCCGGTTTTTATTTGGATCGGTGATTTTTTTTTTTGTCAAAACTGTTTTTCCTTGTGATAAATATAATTTAACAAAAAGTATTCCAGATGGAATTCGAACTCAGTCCCATGAGAATATAGGCAAGATACATAACCACTTGACCAAGTTGCTCTATGGTCAATCTTGTACACATTAAATTATTAATAATGTATAATTATAAATGGAAAACACACAAACTATAAAAATTTATCATACCTAGGAGTTGAACACAGGACCTAGAGGGAGGAAAGCTATCAAAATTTCCACTAAGCCACTTTGCTTCTTATAAAAGAAAATGCATATTATTTTATATATATGCTATGCTAAGGTTAGTTTTATAAATTATATGATTTTTTAATATGAACCGAGTTAAACAATCGAACCAGTGACCCAGTGGTTGAACCATTGACCCAGTGTCTCGACCGAGTCGATCACCGGTCCGAGTTTTATAACCCTGATTCCAAGGCTTCTGAATGTGGTACCAAGCACACACTATGTAAACTTCAAAAGCTAGGATTTACAACTTCATCACAGAATTGATTTTGGAGTTAGTATAATTTTGAAATGATCAACGGCCTAAATGAGTTCTAACATCTGTGAGCTGAACAAGACATGCAATGAATATGGCATAGCATACTATCAATTACATAAGTGATAAGGAACAATATTTCTTTGTCCTCTCCTTTCCTTTAAAAAGAAGAATGCAAGATTGGCTATAAGGTTTTTATAAAAATTTGGGTCAGGTTTGACTCTAGTAGACGTCAGACCTTAGCACATACTTTTCAAGTCCAGAACTACACATCTAGAATATCATATTAGAATTTGAATTAAGCCAAATTCTACTCGAAAAGCTAGCTCAAATGTGAGGGTTGCTATGCTTTATAAGAACTTATTTAGTTATATCTAGTCAATGTGATACCTTGACAATTTCGTTACAGTAGTATGAATGATCTGCGCATTTCCAGTGAGAGTCGCTTTCGACTATACTATTTGCTAAATTACTCTTATTAGTGAAAACTTTTAGGTCAAAACATTGGCAAATCAACTTGGATGTTGTAAATGCTTGATCGATGTAATATTTCTAACTTCAATTTTAACGATATGTACACAATGTTTTCATTGACAAAATGTTTTAGATTGATCAGCTGTTAAGTCATACAAGTACTTGTGTGAAATGATGCAGGATAAGGCACTTCAGGAACAAAACAACTTGCTGACCAAGAAGGTACGTTTTTGTTTTATCACAGCTCAATTATGCTGTTTGGATTCAAAATCTCACAGTTAATGACAACATGATTTGAGTGAAAAGCAGATAAAGGAAAAAGAGAAGGCCATCACCACCCAAGAGGAGCAAGAGGGGCTTCAAAATAGTGCAAATGTTGCCTCTGGCCTAGTAACTCAACCATTGGAGTCCATGAACATTGGGTTAGTGTCTTTTTCATTGATGCATGCATGAAATCTTAAAGGCTTCAAACTGACCAACTCTCTCTGTTACCTGTATATGCTGTAAGATGGTTTGAATGGGTGAATCCTCATTCATCTGAAATAGATATAAATACAAAAGCAATACAATCAAAGTCAACTAGCTAATTATGCACGACATAATTATAGGGATCCAATTGCTTAATTACAAGAAAGGAATATATGCATATCCTATTCTATCACACCCCCGCAGTCGAAGCGGGAGGTTCACTGACGCTGAGATTGGTCCGAAAATCATCAAATAGAACTCGAGGGAGACCTTTGGTAAAGATATCCACAATCTGGTGACGAGAAGGAACATGAAGGATGCGTGTCTGACCACGAGCGACCTTCTCTCGAACGAAGTGAATGTCCATCTCAATGTGTTTAGTACGCTGATGCTGGACAGGATTGCCGGATAAGTAGATGGCACTAACATTATCACAGTAGACCAAAGTAGCCTGAGAAAGAGGAAAGTGAAGTTCCAAAAGCAGGTTGCGTAGCCAACATGATTCAGAAACCACATTAGCAACGCCTCGGTACTCAGCCTTAGCACTGGACCGGGAAAGCGTGGGTTGTCTCTTGGACGACCAAGAAATGAGGTTGGGACATCCCCCCCAATCTACATCAGTGTAGGAAATAAGCTTCTCGATAGGAGAAGGATGAAGATGCACACCAAACTGTAAAGTGCCCTGAAGATAGCGAAGGATGCGCTTCAGTGCAAGCATATGCTCTGTGCGTGGGGCATGCATGAGAAGACACACCTGCTGAACTGCATAAGAGATGTCAGGACGGGTGAACGTGAGATACTGCAAAGCCCCAGCAAGACTCCGATATAAAGTAGGATCATCACACGGAGTACCAGCAGAAGTACTGAGTTTCTGTTTGGTGTCAACTGGAGTGGCAGAAGGATTGCACGATGCCATACCGGCTCGAGCAATAATGTCACGTGCATATGTGCTCTGACTGAGAAAAAGTCCACCTGCATGTCCGGTGATGACAATGCCAAGAAAATAGCTCAACGGTCCCAGATCCTTCATAGCAAACTCTGAGGCAAGAAGGGCCATGATAGATTTGCGAAGGTCATGAGAAGAGCTGATGAGGATGATGTCATCAACATAAAGCAGGAGGTAAGCCATGTCAGAGCCTCGTCTGTAGATGAAAAGAGAGTGATCAGAGGTGCTATGCTGAAACCCAATGGTGGAGACATAGTCGGCAAAACGCTGGTACCAAGCGCGAGGCGCTTGCTTCAACCCATAAAGAGATTTCCGCAAGCGACACACATAATCAGGATGAGTACGGTCACGGAAACCAAGGGGTTGATGCATGTAGACTGTCTCATGCAGATCACCATGGAGGAAAGCATTCTGAACATCTAGCTGGTGAATGGGCCAAGACCTGGAGAGGGCAATGGTGAGAACTGTGCGAATGGTCGCTGGTTTCACCACAGGACTAAAGGTCTCATCACAATCAACACCTGCAATCTGTGACCGGCCATCACCTACAAGACGAGCTTTATAACACTCAAAACAACCATTAGCTTTCGTCTTATGACGAAAAATCCACATGCAGCGAATAATATTAACATCACTAGGACGAGGAACCAAATCCCAAGTCTTATTTCTAATTAAAGCATCAAATTCAGACTGCATTGCGGATTTCCATTTCGGGTCTGAAAGACCTAGCTTCGGGTTTTTGGGAAGAGGTGAGATGGTGGGATCATCAATGGTTACAGAAAGATTGAAGAGTTTTCCGGGTTTGTAGATACCACGCATGCTGCGAGTGGCCATGGTACAGATAGGAGGTACAGGCTGAGTCGGTGAAGCAGGGGAAGGAGAAGATGGGAGGGAGTCAGAAGAGGAGGAAGAGGTCGTGGGGAGTGGTGGTGTGGTCACGGATGGAGGGACCACAAGAGGGGGGTTATGGTCAGGACTAGTCCACTGGTGAATGATAGAGGGATGTATAGGATCTGAGAAACAGTCATACTTGGAGGGAGGAGGGGTAGTCATGGTGGCAAAGGGAAACTGAGTCTCATCAAAGATGACATGTCGGGAAATAATGATTTTTCTGTGCGACAAATCAAAACACTTATAACCTCTGTGATGAAGTGGGTATCCTAGGAAGACACACGGGGAGGAGCGTGGTTGTAGTTTGTTAATGGTAGTGGAAGGAACCAAAGGATAACAAAGACAACCGAACACACGTAGATGTGTGTAAGACGGGTCACGACGATACAAAAGTTGAGTGGGAGAGAGTTTAGACAGAGATTTCCGGGGAATGATATTAAGTAGATAGGTAGCCATTTGAAGGGCATGATGCCAAAAGGACGGAGGAACAGACGCATGAACGAGAAGAATGCGAATCATGTTGTTGATGGTGCGTATTTTGCGCTCCGCCTTGCCATTTTGAGATGATGTATGTGGGCAGGAGAAGCGAAAAATAAGACCATGAGCAGCACAATAAGCATGAAAAGAGTTCTTGTCAAATTCTCGTCCATTATCACATTGAAGACATTTGACATTTTGGGAAAAGTGCGTGCGAATTTGATTCGACAGAGAAGTGAACATTTCAAAAACTTGAGATTTAGTACTTAAGGGAAACGTCCACAAGTAATCCGTAAAATCATCTAAGAATAATACAAAATACCGGTGACCAGCGGAAGATAAAATAGGCGAAGTCCATAAATCACTGTGTAAAATGTCAAAAGGCATCACAGTAACATTATTAGAAGAAACAAATGGCAACCTAACATGTTTTCCAAACACACAAGACTCACAAACGGTGCTAGAGTTCAAATGCTCATAACTAATGAACTTATTACTACGAAGAGACTGCAAGGCAGAAGAGATGGGATGACCAAGACGATTGTGCCAGAGACTCTGAGCTAGACCAACAAATGGAAAGGACTGAGTGATTGGGTATAGGTCGCCAGGACTATTACATCTCATGAGTGGAATCCCCGTCTGAAAATCATTAACCGAAAAGCCATATGGGTCAAAACAAACAGAAACATTGTTATCGGTAGTAAGTTGTCGCACAGAAATCAAGTTTTTAACAATTTGTGGTGTGTGCAAGACATGGGAAAGGGTCAAAGGCTTGTGTTTGTGGGCGGTGGGGAGGGTGGTGTGTCCAGAACCCTGAATTGGAATACTCTGTCCGCTACCAACATACAGTTTCTGATTAAGATGACTTAAATTAGAATAAGGCGTGAGATTACCTTGTGATGCTGCGACATGAGATGATGCTCCAGTGTCCATGTACCATGTGCTGTCCGGAGGGGCAAGTGTCATGGTGTGCATGGCAGTGGCAATGTCAGTGGGCACGGGTGAGGCCGAAGCAGCATAAGCCTGAGGACGCTGGCCCAGAATGCCGGGTTGCCGAGGAGGAGCAGAAGGACGAGTCCACTAAGAGGTAGGGTATGGGCACGGAGGTGGGGCCCATCCCTAATGCTGGTATGGAAAGTACTGCGGATGAGGTGGCATCGGAGGAGAGGTGTCACTGCGGGATCCGCCAACGCTGCCACGATTCCCACCACGACCCTTAGAGTTGTGGGATCGAGAACGGTTGGAGGACCGACGATCAGAGCCCTGAGGAGAGGCATTAGAAGCACGCGATTGAGTAGCAACATAGGCAGCAGGATGCTCAACATGCTTCATCTTAGCCAGACCGGCTTCCTCCAGAGTAAGCATGGAGCAAGCCTGATGAAATGAGGGGAGGGGATTGCTCTGGCGAATCAAAGTGGCAACACCCCTGTAAGCATAAGTAAGGCCAGAGATGAGCTGCAAAACCAGACAATGATTAGTCACAGGAGCACCGACATCACAGAGCTGGTTAGAAAGCGTCTTCAGACGCTGACAGTAGGCGGCGACATTCGAAAAGGTGACCATCCGCACACTGGAGAACTCCTGCTCTAGAGTAACCGCGCGTGCGTTCTGATTACCCTGAAAAAGATATGCCAAACGCGTCCAAGCAGCGAAAGCAGTGGAGTTAGGCTCCATGATGGTGGTCATCAGATCGACATAAATTGTGGAAAGAATCCACTGAAGGATCGTGGCATCCAAAGTGGTCCACTGATCATAAGTAGGGTCAGTGACTGGTAGTCTAGAGGAGGTTTGTCCGCAGCAGGGACAATGTGATGAAGGACTCGGTGGGAACGAGCATGAATACGGAAAAGCTCCGCCTAGGTGCCATAGCAGGATTCGAGGAAGATGTGGAAGACATTTTTTTTTGTGTTGTTTTTTTTTTAACTAGCCGGTCTGGGTGAACCGGTTAGAGAGGCCGGTTCAGGGGACAAAGTGGTCCTGGCTGAACCGGGTGTGTTGGTCACGTGTTGGTGACGGGCAGACAGATCTGCTGCGGGTTGAAGGGACCCGATTGGAAGGAGAGGTAGATCGGGGTGGTTGGAGGCGGCCCGAGGGCGCGGTTGCTTGGATGTTGGCAGGCGGCGGTGCAGACGGCTGGCGAGGGGCTGGACGGCAGGTCCAGAACGGAGGAGGAGAAGCGGAAGTGGCGCGGCGTAGCTGCTCGCGCTGTGGAGAGAAACGACGCGGTGGTGGCTCGCGCGGACAACAGGCGGCGGTGCGGTGGCAATGTCGGCGGTAGTAAGGATCTGAGGCGTTGGCACGGGCACGACGGCTGCAAAAGGAGAAGCAGCGGCGACTGAAGGTGGAAAGAGGAAAAAGGGAAAAGAATAAAATAGGATGAGGAACTAGGTCAGAGGATCTTAGTCTGATACCATGTAAGATGGTTTGAATGGGTGAATCCTCATTCATCTGAAATAGGTATAAATACAAAAGCAATACAATCAAAGTCAACTAGCTAATTATGCACAACATAATTATAGGGATCTAATTGCTTAATTACAGGAAAGGAATATATGCATATCCTATTCTATCATATGCATCTGCACACGTTCATTTTTAATTGATAAGGATCTTCTGTCCTCAAATGTTGTCTCAATTTCTTGTTCCACAATTAAGACTTGAGTGCGTGGGATAGTTATAAACTTATATGGTGGTTTTAAATTCACATCAAAACTTTACTAGTGGAACATAGAAGGATACAATTTGAAGATTCCAATCTCTCCCTTCACCCATGTTTCTCTTTGTTGAAAAAATCTTCAATCCTCATATTTTCATACACCAATGTTTACATTCCCTTTACATATTTCTTTATCACTCTATTACTTAGTACCCATCTTAATTCTTAAGTGTTATTTTGTATTGGTGAGGAAAAAATACACCAAGAATATGTTGGTTATTTTTTAGAAAAGTGATTTGTTGACATATGTATTGTGTAGACATTCAACAAACATCCGGAGTGAAAAATAAAGTGAAAAGAGTAGTAATAACTATGCTATATGATAGAAAAAAGAGTTAGAGAGAAAATAATGAGGTATTTATCGGATGTTTACATTATTTGTATGTCTGAAATTTAAAATGAGAAAAATAACATTTCAACCAGCAAAATAGACCCTATGTAGTGTGTACTCCTCACTGCTTGTTTAAGTTTGTTACTTTTTAAAGATGAGATGATTAACTAAACAGGCACAAAGGCAACATATAGCCATATGCAATGATGCATCAACCAAGCAAGCTTAGAGGCATCACTCATTTTAACATGCACTACATTAGTTCTATTCCTACTTTAATTTGCAACTCAAATTACTAATTAAGTCATTTATTGATTTGATTTTGATGCAGAGGCTCCCCAGAAGCCAGATGTGATGAAAGAACTCCAACTCCTACTCCTACTCCAACTCGAGCTAACACCATTAATCTTCCCCCTTGGATGCTTCGTCCTACAAATGATCAATAGAAGACTAATTAATATATTACATTGTACAACTTTTCATATTGATAAATTCAAAAGCATATATAGTCAATCAAAATTAAGGCATTTGATTAGTGATAACTATACCTGGATTCCGATCTGTATGTATCATGTCTCACTGCATTTCAATGCTGCTGGGCTATATCTAGGCCTCTATATATAGTATAATAACATTTTCCTATCAGCCTATGGCATGGGAACTTTTGTATTTGTTATTTAAATTGTTTTATAAAATAATTCTCTTGGAAAACTTTAATATTAGTGATTAAAGTCTAATTTTTTTTGGTGAATGGGAAAATAAAATTTTAATTTTTTTAAGTCATATTAATAATAATTTTTCTTTAACTGTAATATTTTTATGTTGATTGCATATTTGCCACATTAAAATATTTTTTAATAATTTCAATTATTTCTCAATGTGTTTTCTAATTTGTTTATGATTATTAACAAAATAAGTTTTTTCATTACTGTTCAAATAATGTATGTTAATTATTTTCCGATATACCAAAAAATAATTAATGTTTTGTTTTATAAATATAACCATGCAATAGTTTGGAAATTATAAAACAAATGTGAAAATATAATACATGATACAAATTGGCATTATAATATTTTTTATACTTTAATTTCCTTATGTATAATTATTTTTAACAAAAAATATTTTTATTGATTAATGGGTTATTTGAATGTTCAACTTGTAAAATTTTTGATAATACTATTCATCTTAGAAATATTTAAATTTAATATGATAAAGGAGAAATTACAATTACCTCCCTCAGGTTTATTATTATTGCACACTAGTTTGTAAAATGCATTGATTTCTCCTCCTTCATATATCTATTGAATAATTTGGAGTTAATGTTATAATAATAAATCTTATGGGAGGTCAGTGCAATAACAATAAACATTAAGGTTGTGTTCGGATGAGAGATTGTAGAAATTCAAGGGATTTTAAATGCTAGGGAATCAATTGAATTCCCTTGAATTTCAAATTTTATTGTTTGAATAAAATGGTGAAATCCCTCAATTGTAAAATTCTTTGTTTGGGTAATATAATTGAATTTCCTTCATTTAATTGTTTTTTATCTTAATATAATCGGTCGAAAACCCGAAAGTCGTTCAAAAACCCTAAAAATCAGCCAGACTCTCAAAAATCGACTGAAAACTTAAAAGTAAACACAAAACCCTAAAAAGTGGCTGAAAAACCGAAAGTCGGCCGAAAACCCAAAAAATAGGCCCGACTCTCAAAAATCGACTGAAAACTCAAAAGTCGACACAAAACCCTAAAATTCGGCCCAACTCTAAAAAATCGGCCGAAAACTCAAAAGTCGACACAAAACCCAAAAATTGGCCGAAAACTCAAAAGTTGATACTAAACCCTAAAAAGCGGCCCAAAACCCTAAAATGGCCAGAAAACCCTAAAAATAGGCCGAAAAAGTGAAAGTCGGCTCGAAACTAAAAAATCAGCCCATAACCCTAAAAATCGACCCGACTCTTAAAAATCGGCCTAAAACTCAAAGTCGGCACAAAACCCAAAAAATCGGCCCGACAATGAAAAATTGACCCAAAAACCTAAGACCCGACCTTTCGGGTTTTGGGCCGATTTTTAGGGTTTAGGGCCGATTTTTAGGGTTTAGGGCCGATTTTTAGGGTTTGGGTTGATTTTTGAGTTTGGGTACGACTTTCACATTTTCGGCCGATTTTTAGGGTTTTGTGCCGATTTTTGAGTTTTCGACCGATGAGCGTCGGGCCGATTTTAAGGGTTTTGCGACGACTTTCTGGTTTTCGACCGATTTTAAGTGTCGGCCTGATTTTTAGGGTTTTGGGATGACTTTCTGGTTTTCGACCGATTTTAAGTGTCGGGCTGATTTTTAGTGTTTTCGACCGATTTTAAGTGTCAGGCTGATTTTTAGGGTTTTGGGTCGATTTTTTATTTTCGGCCAATTTTTAGGGTTTTGGGCCGATTTTTGTGTTTTTGGCCGACTTTCGAGAATCGACCGAAAACTTAAAAGTCGACACAAAACCCTAAAAATTGAGTTTTCTGCTGATTTTTGAGTTTTCGGTTGATTTTAGGGTTTTGGGTTGATTTTTTAGTTTGAGGCCGACTTTCACGTTTTCGGCCGATTTTTAGGGTTATCGGCCAATTTTTGGGGTTTTGTGCCGACTTTCGAGTTTTGGCCGATTTTTGATATTATCGGCCGATTTTTAGGGGTTTGTGCTGATTTTTTAGTTTTCAGCCGATTTTTGAGAGTCGGCCTGATTTTTAGGGTTTTGTGCCGATTTTTGAGAGTCGGGTCGATTTTTTGGGTTTTGTGCCGATTTTTGAGTTTTCGGCCGACTTTCGAGTCTTTGGCCGTTTTTTGAGTTTTCGGGCGATTTTAGGGTTTCTGGTTGATTTTTGAGTTTCGGGCCGACTTTCACCTTTCAGCCGATTCTTAGGGTTTTGTGCTGTCTTTCGAGTTTTCGGCCAATTTTTTAGAGTCGGGCCGATTTTTAGGGTTTTGGACAAACTTTCAGTTTTACGGCCGATTTTTTAGCGTCGTGCCAATTTTTAGGGTTTTTGGCCGATTTTTGAGTTTTTGACCGACTTTCAAGTTTTTGGCCGATTTTAGGCGAGATTAATTTTTTTGACTGAATTTAGATAAGGTTAAGGAAGAGATGAAGAATTTGAAATTCCTTCTTATTTTGAGGTGATTTCTATTACCCTAAATCCTATTGAGTAAAATACATTATTTAATTACTAGTAATGTGATATTTCCCTACATTAGATATTCAAACAGAGTTTTTTAATTGAAGGGATTTGAAATACCCTCTAAAATTACATTCCCCTCAAATATTCCTCCATCCAAACACAACCTAAGAGAGATTAGTGTAACGTGTCCAGCAAAATAAGGGCAGTTATATAATATCTTGTTAAATGATAAATGAGAGATTAGTGTAACTATAATAAACCTGACGTCAGTGCAATTTTATCATAGATAAATTTACAGTACCACACAATTGCTACCAAACACCAACCTGAATTAATTAATAAAGACTTTTTGCTTTAATGGACTATTCAGTACTCTGAACTGTAATTGTATTTGTCTACTTCTGATTTTTGGTCAATGTACTTTTAATTGTCGGTCACAATAATTATGGTTTTGTTTTTTTTTTTGAGTAAATAATTATGGTTTTGTTAGTCTGTACGCATTTGGGCTTTTTATTATTTTGCACGAACACATTTGTAATTAGCGTACGCAGTAATGAATTTTTTTTCTTTTCTTTTATGCTGGGCCTCAACACGCTCAGAATAAAGTTTATAGGCTCATACAAAATAAAATTAACTATTTATTGACAAAAAAACTATTTAATAGTTTTGTAAAAAAAGAATTGTATTGTTTTGACTGAAAAAGGATAAAGAAAATAACATCTTGTTCTATTTTAAGTTCTCACAGAAAGCACTCTGTATATAGATGTACTTTTTGCTTACGGGGATCATGTTTCCTCATAAGTGTTCCAGGGAAGAAAATGTTTCTTGCGAATTCTTCTTTCACATATTTAGTTTAGGTATTTACCTAATATAATTCTCTAAAAGAATTTCCAAATTTACACCCCTTAATTTAATTTATTATAGCAAGTTACATAATTTTTTAAATAAAGAATAATAAGGATTTTGATTTCTTCTCCTTGAGGGAGTTTGAGGCGGGTTTCACATGATTGGACCAAATGCCCTTTTGTTCATTTAGAAAGTATCATGATACAGCTGCGTCCCTTGTCCTGATTTTTGAAATCATACAAGAAGGTGGGCATGGGCGATCTGAGCATTGTTCAAATCGAAGATAAAATATAGAAAGCTAAGAAAACCTCATAAATGGGAGCTTTATGCCAAAGAAGTTTATGCCTTTTTGTTAAGATATGGCCAGAGAATAAGGGAAGTGAGCTAGAATAACAAGGGCCGTGAGAAAGTGGTGGCGAGAGGGAGACAGTGGCAGAAGCGACAAAGAGGAAAGAACAAGTGTGTGGATAGCAAAACCAGACTGAAACATAAAGGGGTTTATTATTTTATCATGTGATGTGTCTTCTAAATTGTGTTCTCACCCTCGTTGCTCGGGTCACCCCAAACAAATAGGATTTGACCTTAGTTTTGTTTTCTCCTTAATTTAAAGTTTGAGTTTACCCATATCCATCATACTCCTCTGCCTCACACCTTGGAGTCTTTGGGCTTCACCACCTCTTTTTTTTTTTTGGTCAAAGGAAGTTATATTGAAAAAACAAGGGCCAAGCCCAAGAGCCCAACAAGGCAAAAACAAGCACCTCTTTATATATGCTTCTTTGCCTTGCACATTGGGTTTTTGGGCTTCATCATTTTATGTGTTTAGTGTTGCTTGGTTAGAGGTTGACTAGTTCATGAGTTGAATAGTTTCTGGGTGGAGGAGGGGTTTGGGGAGCTTGAGGTCGCGAGTGAACCGAGGAGGCCAGAGGTAGACGTCATTGCCCATAAGGGAAACCTTGAATGAGGTTTGAGAGAAACCAGAAGAAGATGAAGATGATGATGGAAGCCATGGACGAGGTTTGAGCCAAAGTCAAGGAAAAAGAAGAAGCCTCCATGCATTTGAGTTTTCTGGTGGCCACCACCTGCATGTATCATTTTCGATTATCTTCGTCTGTTTTATGTTGTGAGATCACCTCCATCGTGACCCTCGTCACAGACCCTTCCAACCCCACTTAATGAATTTCCTTCAGCGAGTTTTCCCTTCGCCATGACATTCATCTACTCATACAGTTTCCTCTTACCCGCAACCCAAATATGGTTTTGTTTCTTTTAAGAATATGTTGGTATTATATTAAGTTTTTTAATAGATTTTGAAAAAAAAAAAGTGACTTGCTATATCAAGTCAAACTGAGAGGTGCAAATTTGAACCTCTTTTTAGGGGTCCATATTAGGTGGACCTTTCTTATAACTTTCCTAGGAATAATGTATTTTTCTTAGAAAAAAAACAGTATTAAAATAATTTGTACCCTTCTATTATTTAATAAATTATATATCAAAAAATTAAATTGATATTTACTCAAAAAGAAAAAAATAAAATAAAGATTAAAATCTTTCCTTTTATCCAATCGTTTATATTTAATTGTCCCCGAATGATAGTTAAAGTGGTAAGAATTGATGAACATATGGGTTGGGTGGAGGAGGTCTAGAGATCAATCATTGAATGGTGCAATTATCTTTTCGATGTACCAAAAAAAACATTCATATTTAAAATGAAAATAAGTTTGTCCATTTCATGGAATTTCCCCCCAAGGTGGAAATATTCAAGTTAGAGTCCTAATTAAATACTCCCAAAAAATATTAAAAAAAAATTATCTATCTTTATCTATATCTATTCTTTCTATATATTATGTATAAAGGGAAAGTTTTGGCAACTTGGGGGATAAAATAGGAATTCAATAAATCATTGTACATGAACTAGACTTTACCCATGGATATTTCAGTAAATCTTGGTATAATAATCAAAGATGAAATCTTGGCCATCTATTACTTTCAATCTTGACCGTTTAATTCCTCTTCCACATTCAACAGTTACACACTCTCATCAACCTTTTGGGCTTCAACAATCTTTCCACCATCGAACGAATTTACTTTGTATTTAATGGGCATTCCTAAGATCAAATAGGTTGGCATTGTTTCTTCCTTTTCCACCTTCTCAAGTTCCACCTGATCATTTATCACCTACCTCTTCAACTTCAACTATCACCCTATAAAATCTCTTCAACATGCTTTCCTCACATCAAAGCACACAAGCAACAGAGAAACACAATTCTACCAGCCCTCCGCAAACCTGAGCCGATTTCAACATGAAGGTATGACTCAATCACTTTGCTTCAGTCATTTGATTATTTTCAATTTCCTAACTCAATAATATTTTTTCCCTCAAGGTCTTCTTCTCTTGGGAGGCTGTGATAATGTCAATGTTATTTCTTTGGTTTCATTTTTGTTTTATTCATATTTTTAAGTGATTATGGTTTTCTTTCGTTTTTGTTTTATTCATATTGGTTTAATTGATTATGAGTTCTTTCTTAAATTGAATGCCAAATTATGATATTGTAGGTGAAATAAGTATTTTGCAAAGAAGGATCCATGTAATCCCAGGTGGGAGAAAAAAGCTCAAATTCACAATTGTGTTTTAAGAAAAAAATTGCTTGAGGATAGTTACAACTGTTTTTGTCAAACAATTTTCTGGGATATATGTTGAGTCATTTTCTTTTAGTTGGTGAGTTCATCAAATAATATGTGAACCCATAGCTGGATACTATGTTTAAATTTCGACTTTTTAAAATTAAATTGTTTGTGAATGGGGTTGTTCTTCATGGTTTTTTTTTTTTTGCTTATAATAGATACACTAGCAATTTGAAGCGAGTGAGGAAAGTTAGAAAAGTTTCATTTGTATCTGTTTATTAATTCTTTCGGAAGATGAGTAATCTCCGGAATAACTATTTATGATAATATGCAATTTGTACAGCCGGATGTACAGACAGTATGCATGGGATTAACCGCTTCAATGGGATCTTTTATTTTGGCATGCGGAAAAATTACCAAACGTCTAGGATTCCCTCACGCTTGGCGCCAATGATTCTTTTTTTTTCCGAGAAAAAAATGAATGACTATGCCTGCGCCGTATGAATATCAAGTAATAATAGCATGACACTTCGAGTTCAATATGCAAAAATTGTTTTTTTTACAAAACATTCAATTATGTATCGGAAGGGTAGTATGAACAAGGGAGTATTTACGATTTTATACATATGATTTCATATGTGATTTTTCAGAACCGTTGGATATTCAGCAGACTTTTAATCTTAGTCGTTCAATATTCCCCTTAAACTTTCTTCATCAATGTTAGTATATAATTTTACACTATTAAGCTCAAAATTATTTTAAATAAATTTATTATTATTTAATTTATATGGGTTATGGAATGTCATAGGTCAAAATTAATATTAAATATGATATTAGTTGTGAATTTCGTAAGACACAAATTATTGGTTCATATTTGTTGATATATTAATCAACCAATAATTAATATTAATAATAAACTTTAAAAGTTAAAGGTCACTCAATAAAAAAAACTCATATCGCTTCATTTTGAACTTCCTTCATCAATGTCATTCTATAGACTTCTACTATTAATTCAAAATTATTATAAATAAATTTATTATTATTTATTTTATATAAGTTATGAAATTCAAAAAGGTATGCTGAATACTAAATAATAAGATCTCACCAAAAGAAAAAAAGATTATCACTAAATGTTTTGCCTACAACTGTATAAATGAGTGTCAATACTCATTCAACATGTGTCACATATGCTTTGTTATGGTATTTGCTTTTATTTTCTCAAAGGCTCAAGCTTCAAGACATTTTCCCAATGACATATATCCAACGACTAACTATTGATGTACTAGACATGTGTTATAACATGCTTTTTATTTCATGATGATCTTCAACTTGATTTCATCATGTAAATTGAAACACCTAAAAAATTATTATCTCTTTGATTTGCTCAACTTTTTGTTATGTAGGATGACTCAAACTTCGCACAGGTACCCAATATTTTCGCAGGAAAGATCGAATGGAAGATTAAAGTTCGTGTGCTCCATGTGTGGGAAACAAGATATTTCAAAAAATCTCAAATTGTAATAGTACTGAACTGCTCTTAATCGTTGAACATGTATTTTGATTTCTTTGTTTTCCTACTTTCATGGTACCTAATTCAAACTATTTATTGTTACCATAACAAACGTGAAGGTGGTAACAATCCCCAAAATACATATTGCAATATCCAAGCTTTCTTCTGACCTAACTTTTAGGTGTCCATTTTCACAAATAAGTATTTATAATTTACTACTTCTCTTATTTTTTTTTATAAAAAAATGGGAAGGTCCCAATTTAGTTAGATTGTGGAAATTTTATCTAGACGAGTTTAACTTGATTTAACCCTATTTTATATTATGTTTAATATGAACAAATTATGAATTATCTATTTTTTACATATTTATTACTTTCCGGTTTATATATCAACGTTAATATAATTATAATTTTTACCAATACTTAATTTCTTGATAAAGAATAGCAAAATCTAATACTAACAAAGTACAAAATTTGTATTTAGGCACATATATTATTGAATATATTATTGAATTCATATGAGTTATAAAATTTCATAGGAAAAAATTAACATTAAAACTTAGGAAATTCCATAAGACACACTTTATTAGTTTAAATTTGTTAAATCATTAATCAAGTAATAATTAATACTAGCAATACTTTTTTTTCCCAAAAGCAATAACTATATTGATGAGGAAATTGACAGGATATACACCCTCCTCCAAAGGGAGCAAAAGTCAACAAATACAAAAAGAACCCCAAAAAATATAACAACCAACCCAAGATACCTAAAGTCTATACAAAGCTATCTAAAAGCCCTCACAAATCCTAAAAAAAAGCCCTAAAGATACCTAATTAAGCTCCCACCAAACCCAACAAACACCCTCTTCTAAACTAAGGCTAATTGTGCGCCATGATTTGAGCTGCAATAAACTTCCTCCATTCAATAAAAAAAACTTCCCCTATATATTTCTCTTTGAACTTCCTCCATTAATATTAATTAGTCTATAGTTTTCTACTATTAACTTCAAAAAGTTATTTTAAATACGTATATTACTAGATATTATACCCATGTGTTGCACGGGTTTACTTACAACATTTTTAACATTAAATAACAATGATTATAGTTTAAATTATTACATTGATATTAAAATAGTTTTTATTTTAAAATAAATAATAAAAATAATTGTGTTCAACATTTCAATAATTTAAAAAATAAAATACTTTTCAATAAATAGTATTGGAGTTCTCTTTGTAAATAATTAATATCACTAAATTTTGTTTTCCAATGAAGCTAAAAAAAATTACTAAAGTTTAATAATTAATATTTAATAATCAACATTGAATCATTTAAAAATTTTAAAAATTTATTTATTTAATAATGTGAAAAATAATACTGTCCATTTGAAAAAAATTAAGCAATAAGTTTTTAATGCCATCAACAAAGTTGTTTTACCATTTATGTACTTTTTACCGAGAAAATCATTTTTTAGGAAGGGCAATCACAATTTCCCAAACAGGTTTACACATGTTAAAATCGATAAAAATAAAGCAATTTTTATAGTAAATTTATAGTAAATCACAATTTCTCAAACAGGTTTAAGTATTATATAGTAAATTTATATTTATTCAACTTTGGTCATAACTTTTTTCTCCATTAACCTTGCTCAAAATCGCTTTTACTGATATATAATATGATCATAAAATTATAATGAGGTTGCTTCTTCAAATAAAACACACATACGTTATAGTTTTTTTAGAAAATGGAAATTTATTTGAAAAAAAGATGTCTTGAGAGCAAAGCTCTCACAAGTGAGTATAATAGCAACAGGAAAAAACAGAAATAGATAAGCAAGAAATACCTTATAGCGTCATTTTTAAATTTAAACAATTTTATCTAAATTATTTATTGATAACATTATTTTTCCATTAATCAAGTTTAATTTTAGTTATTTTTTCCTAATGCAAAATTCAAGTCAATTTTTATGTTTATGAATATTGATATTCAATCTAGGTAGTTGAATTACTTTTGATAATACAATTTTTTTTAGTTTTTGATTTTATTATTTAATATATTAATTACAAAGAAATTTGCTATTGCTTCCTTTACTTTAATACAAAGGCAGGAGGATTTACTGCTTAATTTATTTAATTAATTTTTTTATGATAATTAAATTTAAAAATAAATGACTATGACTAATATATTTTAAAAAAAATATTTTTGTATCTAATTAAATATTTTATTAGATCATTATATTAACTCGTATTAACCTTCCTACCTCAAATAATAGTATAGTTTTTCTTTATTAGAGTGTCTTTTTTCATTTTTTTTCCACTCTTTTTTGGAGAACTAAAGTGTTATGTTTCATGAGTCTTTTGTCATGTTCTATTCTACCTTACACAACAAACATGAAAATTAGTTGGTAGTTGAATAAATAATTGATTTGAAAATTATATCGATAAGTTTTTAGTTTATATATGTTAATGTAATAATACAAAGGAATTTCGTATGATTGTACATATGAATTTGCTTTGAATCAAATTACAACCCAAATTCAAGCGTGTATGCCTCCTTAGGGGTGGTGATTGATAGTTGGTGTTTCTGATCGGAGTCGGGTGCTTTATCCTTTGTTTTGGTCTTTGAGTCTTTCTGGTATGTAGCTTTTGGGCTTTTATTTTTGGTTGGGTTTAGGGTCTTTGGATGTTGTATAGTTTTTTGTTTGCTTTCGTCTGAAGATCGTACTTCCTGGAGGGGTGATTAGCTTTTTGTTTCTACTAATCACCCCCTTGCTTGTTTTGTCTCCTTTTTAGCTTTGTTTTTCAAAGCTGTGAATAATACACTCTTTTGCTTTCTAAAAAAATACAAAAGAATTTTTGTTTTTGTTTTCTGGTGTATTTATAACAAAATTTCAATTGAGTTATACATTTTAGTAGGTAGTTGAATAGCTAATGACTTAAACAAATTTATTCATTTTTAATATTTTAATTTAATTTATTTAATACAAAGGAAAATGCTAATACAAATGTTCAGAGTAACTTTTACATTTTAGCAGGTAGTGTAAAAATAGTAATAAGTTTTATTTGTTATTTTTTAAAAATTCAATAATTATTATTAAATTAATGTGAATTTTAATATATATATAAACTTAGAAAGTTTTACAATTAGAAAGAAGTATAAAAAATTACTATTAACTATCTAATATTGTTATTAATGTAAAGTTAGTCAATTTCAATTATTATTATATATTACTTAAAAATTTCCCTCATGTAGTAATTAATAATTAAAATTTAATTTAAAATATCAGAAATTGAAAAAGTTTACCAAATTATATTCAACTTTCAATATACATCCACTTATTATTAATTATTTCAATATTGTTTAATGCATTTAATACTCATAGCTCAAGTGAGCTTTACATATATATATATATAGAAGATTGTTTATTTCATATGAGTTCTGTAACTAAAATAGACAAACTTAATATTAAATAAAATCTTACAAATAAAAAAGACTTCTTTTATCTATAAAGTAAAATAAAATTGTTATATCAAAAGAATAAATCTGAAGCATCAATTAGATAAACAAGGACAAACAACACAAATAAAAAAATCAAATACACTCATAAAAAAACCTACGACAAAAAAAAACACAATAAAAAACATAAATTAACAATTCGACAAAAAATCTAATTATCACAAAAAATATTATTTTTTCTCCTTTACTTACGAATAAATAATTTAAAAAAATTATAAAAAACACAGTATAAAATAAAAAATAATGTCCCGTGCAACGCACGGGTAAAAAGTACTAGTTTATACATATATCTAATGATTGATTTATCGCCACATAAGAAAATAAAGCTTTAATTTTATTAAAATGGAAAGAAATTTAACTATTTTTAAATATCTGCTATTAAATCATGGATGTTAGTGAAAGATTTTTTACACTAATATCAGAATTGAACTCTTTTTAAAATACAATACCAAAATGAAACTTAGCAATTTAATACTCCCTCCATTCTAAAAACGGTTGCTATTTTAGAGATTTTTAGAGATTATTAATTGATGTATAATACTAAAACACTTTTTATTTAAAGTGGAGTTGTATTGAATGGAATGATAGTTATTAATTAAGTAATTGATTTTTTTTAAACTGTCAAGTAATTGGTAAAACTTGTAATTTGTGAAAATATGAGCTGGTCAGTGAGAGATACAAAAATGTTTAGTGTATCACTCAATAATATTGACCACTTTTTAACACCTCAATTTGTGGCGGTTAAAAACTTCCACAAAACGCGTGTCAAAATGTACAGTTTCGTGGTTCAGGAATCAACATTGTGAGAGATATGCTATTAAATGAGGATATTAATATAAAAAAATGTTATAAATAGTTTTAAATTCTAAAACAACAACGATTTTGAAAAATAAGTGAAAAGTTAAAATAACAATCATTAAATCAAGCTCTTTTCCAGAATCGCGCCTTCTCGGTGGTCTCCGTTCTCCGGCAGGCAGGCAGCGTTGTGCACTCATGAGCGGGAAGCAGGTGGTGGGCAGGTCGAGGGACAGGTTCAAACTCGTGCAGCTTGGCGTTGCCCTGAACCTGGTATCATTAAATGTAATTTTGATGCATCCTTTCGAGAAGGTGGCATGGTGGGGCTAGGCATGATTGCTCGAAACAGCGAGGGTGAGGTGATGGCTTTTGTGTGCTCCTTTCTAGTTTCCATTAGTTCACTGTCCTTGTAGAGGCCTTGGGGGATGAGATGGACCATGCAGTTAGCTGTAGATTTGGGCTTTCGCCGGATATCGTTGGAGACGGATTGTTTGCAGCTTTTTAATTCATGGAGGACACATGAGGATGGACACTCGTACTTGCGCTCCATCCTTAATGACCGTCGTATGTTAGTTTCAGCTTTTGATTTTATTTCTGTTTATTTTGTAAGACGCATAAGTAATACCGTTGCTGATTTTTCTGGCTAGGAACGCGGACACTTATGCCGATATGGTATGGGTGGAAGATGTTCCATTAGAAGCTATTTCGTTGGTGGATACATATATATGTATTGAACCTTTTGCAAAGAAAATGTAAAAAACTAATTGAATTGGGTTAATATAGTTACTTACCATTTAGTCCCTTAAGCAAGTGTGGTGTTCGGAGATTTCATTGTTCTAACCACAAAACACCCTCAAGGAATTTGTCCTTACTTCTAACTTCACCGGCTTGATTTCCAGCTGTGTATAATCTTCCTGAATCCTGATGTTTCCTCACACAGAACCTTTTCACGACCAAGAATCAAAGTATGTTTTGTGACATTTGTATAACAAGAAACGTGTCACCAGGTTTCAATCTTTAAAAATTCCAATTGAACGTGATCCCCATTACTCCTCTAATTGAAAATACATAATTTGCCTAAATGATTAGCACCTACAAGTTCATTATATTTTCCTATTAATTCGTGGCTGAAATCTTGAAATATTATTCTTACACGCGTGTGGAAGCCATTAAAGAACTCATGTCAACATTGTCAACTCTTGCCCATATAACCCAAAGTCTTCATGGTTGCCACGTTCTATATAGAAGAACCCCACAACGAAGAAATCACACAAAAACAAACAAAGAAACCATTAAAACATTTGAAAAAAAATCATTGAAAAACAAATTGCAGAGTCAAAGGTCTTAAACTCTGTTCAGTGTAGCTCAATGTGTGTCTTGTATATATATGATGATATAGAGTTATAGACACAGCTTCAAGTGATATAGAACTAACAAAACATGGGAATTAGGCCACGTATCAGGGTGCAAAGTTTGTGCTTTGGAGTTGCCACGCCTCGTGTTCGAGCCTGTGCTGCTGCTTCCAGTTTTTCTTCCAAGTCCCCAAATTCAAATAGAACTGCGTTTTCAAGCAGAGGCCAAGACTATGGAAGAGGCAAGGGTGATAAGGGGGATCATGAAAGTGGAAATAAAGTAATGGTGGTTGTGGATTCAAGCTTTGAAGCTAAAGGGGCTCTTGAATGGGCACTCTCTCATGCTGTTCAGAGTCAGGACACTGTTGTTCTTGTTCATGTTGCCAAGGCCAGAGAAGGTGAGAAATCATTCCACTATTTCTTTTTGCAATTATAAATTAGCTACTTACATTTTTTATTGGTTTTTATATGTATTAAATTACATGGATTTCACACTCAATTTTCATATGAGACCCACAAAATTTTTGACTAATAAAAATGGAATGAATGCTCAATTTCGTCCATAAAAATGTAAGCGTTGAGCAAGTTAGTCCCGGGAAGAAGAAAACACTCTAATAGTCCATAATTATGTTAAATGTTGGTCAAGTTATAAATTTTCTATCAAATTAGTCATGTTTAAGACTAAATGGAGCGACACTTGACACAATCATGAACCGTAATTCTTTCTTCTAAGGACTAGCGTGTCTGACCCTTAATTTTCAGGGACGGAATTGAGGATTCAATCCATAGAAATGCTTATGACATACTAATAAATTGAATTTCTAGCATATCTATAGACAAATGTAAAAGCGAAAAGAAAGTTGATTAATTCAACTATGCTATGTTCCCCAGATGCAGAGTCTCCTGGGAAGTTTAATGTGAAGGCATATCAACTACTCCTAGACATGAAAAGCATGTGCGAGATGAAGAAACCTGGGGTAAGTTCCAAACATTTTTAAACCTTCCCTCCTCAATTGAATCTTCTTTCTGTTGGGATAAGAGGTAATTAACATGTTGAGTTTTGGGGTTTCAGGTGCTAGTGAATGTACTGATGCTTGAAGGAGAGGAAAAGGGTGCTGCTATAGTGCAAGAGGCAAAGCAACAAAGGGTTTCATTATTGGTTGTGGGACAGAGAAAACGTTCCATTTTGTGGTGCTTTCTGAGGAGGTGGACACGGAAGAGATCATCAAGAGGTGGAGTTGTGGAGTATTGTATACAGAACTCGCCTTGCATGACCATTGCAGTGAGGAGGAAGAACAAGAAACATGGAGGCTATTTGATTACTACCAAACGCCATAAAAAGTTCTGGCTTTTGGCTTAGTGTGATAAAATGGGACCAGGTGTTAACTTGTTTCTGAAGTGCATAAGCAACAATGTTTTTCTTTATTTTTTGGAAAGATGCAATGGTGTTAACTTGTTTCTGAAGTGCATAAGCAACAATGTTTTTCCAAAATTGAGTGGGTTAAAATGCACTTTAAATTAAATTAAGATTACATATACATACTGATGTTTTTTTTTTCTTTTTTAGTTTAGTGGTAAGTAAATTAAATTCTAGATGAAAACACAAATTTAAATTGTCAGAAAAACAACTGTTGTGAGAGATATGCAACCGTTTTTCGAATAGATAGTAACATATGTCAACAACAACAAAAAAATGTTGTTTTACCTAATATAATCATACTTGCTTTTTATTACAAAATAGAGTCCTCAATAATAGCTCAAGTGGTAAGAGCTATGACACATATGAGTTGGGTGAGGGAGCTCCAGGGACCGGATGTGAAATTTATCTTTTTAATGTAAAAAGAAACAAAATAGAATGTCTCTTAAATAAAATTGACCAAAAGCTGTTTTCGTCAAAAGTCCCAGAAGGAGTTATGGCCTAACTTTTCCAGCTACATTGAGCCCTATTCCAGCAAATTGGACCAAAAGTCTGGAATCAAGACAGAACACAACAAATGTCTTCCTTTTAATTATGGAGAAACATATCGACCTAAAAAAAAATTATGGAGAAATCCAACATGCTGGGGCAAGGAAAGGCCTGAGAGTCTCCTTTATTAATAAAAAAAACAACAAAAAGGGCAAAGTCTTCTTATTGTTGGGTCCTATTAGGTGCACACGAAATTAAAATTAAGGGAAATCATTTTAATATCATCTCTAAAGATATTTATGTTATTCATTTTCATAATTTTAATGTACAAAATATATAATTTGTGTTCAGCACTTATAAGTACTATGTGTTATTAATATCGCGTATATAAGTGAATGTCTTTATAATGAAAATAAAAATAGAGGTGACATTAGAATCCAAAGGTGAACATTAAAATGTCTTTATAAACACTCGCATTAATTTGTTATCTTATTAGGAGTGAATGCATAGTTAAGATAAATTAGACTATGCATGAAAAAAAATGAAATTATGAAATAGTTTGGGAATGGCGATAGGTGGTGAGGATATAATTATAGTAATTAGTTAAGTAATTGTTAATGAAAGTACAGATTCAAAAAAAAAAGATAAATATCTACCAAAAAAAAAGATAAATGATCTTAGATTTTAATACAACCAAGGTTTTGATGAAAAAAGGAAAACAATAATAAATAAAAAAGATTAGGAAATAAGATAGTATATAAATGATATACTAACACATGAAAAATTAAATATCAGATCAGAACAAAGGGTGGCTCACTTGGTGAGCTAAGGGAATGAAGGGATTTGCAGGGTGAAGGGTCATTTTCTAGCGCATCTATATACTTTAGAAAAGAGGAAGGCTGTGAGCCCCACCTCCATGACTTGGCATTCCAAGACTCACTCTCCACCACCCCCCTCTTTACATGACAAGTGTCACCTCCTAATTATTTTGGACCTCAATTGTAAAAGCCCAATTACGTATTTCAGTTTTTAGCCCATTAATCAAAGATTGGTATTCAAGTTTTAAATCTGTTTTCAGCGTGTTGTGCATATAAATCCTTTGATTATAGCCCATTAATCAGTTTTTAGCACAATTATCAACGTATTTCAGTTTTCAGCGTTTCAATCATTCCTTATTTACACCACCTACTACTATAATAATTAAATGGTTCGCATCCACGTTATTTCAATTGAAAACAAACCTGGTATTTACCTTAATTAGCTCATCAAAATTAAATTCCATTAAAGGACCATTCTATTATGAATCATAACAAATAATAGTGAGATTGACCAATATGATTTAAAAACAAAAGTCAAGACTGATTCAGAATAACATTCCGTGTGTTGATTCAGGCCGCACCAAATATGGAGGTGGACTGCCATTATTTTTTTTTCTTCCATTTTTAGAATAGAGTAACCCTAATTCTCAATTTCCTATATAAATAACCTCATGTTCATCCTTCAAATTCATCTTTTATTCCCACCAACCATTACCTTTGAAGATTTCTTTGTTCTAATGGCAATCGACGATCTCTCAACCATCGATGCCTCTAAAGAGAACTGGTGTATTGTCGCAAAGGTGAACCGGTTGTGGCTTAGTCCAAGCCTATATGGATCCAAGCTTCCATTTTCCATGGACATGATACTCATGGATGAGAAGGTAAATCACTTTTCACATAAACTATCTTTTTTTACGTCATTTTTGTTTAAATTATAAATTCTTACGTTATCCTTTATTTGAATTTCAGGGTTGTAAAATACATGCTTCCGTTCGGAGGACTCTGATATACCGATTCCAATCTTTACTAAGTGAGGGTCGTGTATATCAGATTTCGTTCTTCGGCGTTGGAGAAAGCGGTCGTGATTTCCGACCGACCTCGCATCCTTTCAAAATTAACTTTGATATTCATACATCTGTGCGCTTGGTTCCCAACAAGACCATTGACTTGAGCCCGTACAATTTTGTACCAATATCTGATATAATGTTCAAGGATCTTGATACGTCTTTTCTGATAGGTATGTGAGATTAATTTAGATTTAAATGCAAGACCATTGACTAGAACCCGTACAATCTATATACTATAGAAAAGAAGAACACTGTGAGACTCACTTAGATGAGTTAGCACTCCCAGGTTCACTCTTATCCACCCTCCCTCATTAGCTGACAAGTGTCAAGCTCTAAATCATTCTGACAAATTTATGGTGAGACAATTTCTCCTTAATTTTGGTTTTGTGGCCCATAATTGACAATCTATTGAATAATTATAAAAAATCTCATTAATTGTTGATTAATTTTTTTAACTGTCCATTTATGCTGAATCAAAAGTCATCACCCATCATTAACTACTTATGGAATAGTCATTCAAAATATTATTAATTGTTGTTTAATTTTTTTTAAACTCTCCATTAATGCTGTAACAAAAGTCATCACCCATCATTGACTACCTATGGAATAATCATTTAAAATCACATTAATAGATGTTTAATATTCTTATTCATACATAAGGCTTAAAAACAAAAACTTTCTCACTTTTGTTATACGTATTTTCCTTTTTTTTTTATGTGATTAAAACTGATTTTGCTAACCTTTCAAAAAGTACGTTTTTGACATCAAGATTCAAATTTTAAAATTTTGACAACCTATAAATTCAAATTTTGAATATTCTTTTTGGAACAATATTCTCCTTCCTTTTTTCACATGCAAACAACATAAACTCTAATTGTTTTCATCTATATAAACTCTCTTATGTAATTCTTCTCCTCTATCATTCCATTATTTAACCATCATCTAAGAGTTTTGAAATAACTATTGTTGTGATGACTGGAAAATTGAGAAGCAAATGTTGAAAAAGCAAAAAAAGTTCAGGTATTGCTTCTGATTCAACCAGTTTCTTGCCATATCATAAGGGTATAGTTACATTTCTATGAACATTATGAAATGATCTGCAACGTGTGTGATTTATTGAAATGATTTTGATTGGAGTGATGCTTTTTTACTTTTTCTTTGTAATTTCATAGGCCTCATCACCATGGGACTTTTATTGTGAATTGGAATTGGGGATGGTGAGCTTATATGGAAGATTCTTCAAGAGTGAATACAACATGTGAGGTTTTTGCCCTCTTCCTACTTTCTGTTAGATTTCGCTGAATTTTTTTGTTTGTTTTTCCAGAGTGGCTTGGTTGAGTTTTGTTCTACAATTAAAAACCAAAGAAGAGATACGAGGAAGGAGAGGTAAGCCTTATGAATTTTTTGATTCACATTTATTTTGAGCAAAGCATATTGAAACATATAACTCAGGAAAACATATACATCTTTATATTTTAGGCATGAATCTTCATCTACTGTCTACTGACCTTGCTGCTTGATTTAATGTTTAGCATGTTACAATTTGGTCATACTCTTTTTCTTTTGGTGTTCACAAATTTTGGTTGATGATGACAGTGTTGAACAGTTGCGGCTTACATAATTAGTATTAAGTGATGTAAGTTAAAATAAAATTAAATACTATTATATATGCACATGCTATCACTATAGATAGTTATGTATTGTGAATTTCAATTTTTACTCTTATTTCAGGATAGTTCAGATCCGTTCATGACAACTACTTCTAGATTAAAGGCTGATGCATCTTCTTCCAACTTAGCAAAGATTGTCGTTTTATGTTGTAATTTATTTATTTATTTGTGCACTTTGAGTTATTTACTGTTTTGCGTTTAGATTATGGTGTGAATATTATATTTTTTAGGTCATATAGAATTTTTTAGGTCATAATATTATATTTAAGTTAATGGAGTTCTTTTTTTATAAAATGTAAACAAAAATTGAGATTTGAGTTTGAAATTTTAATTGAGTACTAAATAATAGTAATTGGAGCCTAATTTTCAGTCAGATTTTAAAACACTTGATACTTTTTTAAACAAAATAAGCAAATCAATAATAAATATAATGGGTAGAGATTAACTTTCTTATGCAAAATCAGATTTAGTTTGTGATCAATATAAATAAGAGAAATCCGTTTATTTAATGAAAAGGAAATGAATAATCAATTTAAAAAAAATCATTTTGATTGGGATACATTTAATTTCAAGGTAAAATAAATTAAAAAATGTCAATTCTGTTTTAGTGAATAAATTTGATTTCTCCTTTAATAATAATTAATGGAGTTTCTTTAACTTTTTTATGTAATAAATATAAAATTTAGAATAATTCCATAGATTATGGTGTGGATATTCAATTTAATATTGAAATTTGAGTTTGAAATTTGAAATTGAAAATTGGTTGTGAATAATAGTACTTGCGTCAAAATTTATGGTGTGATATTAAAAAAAATGTAAACGCTTAATCCTTTAGTTTTAATGAAAAAAGAAAATAAATATTGAATTTAATGAGTGCAGTACATAATCAACTTTCTTAAGCAAAATCAGATTTAGTTAGTTATGAGTATAAATAAGGAAAAACCGTTTTTTAAGTAAAAAGGAAATGAATAATCAATTTAGAAAAAAAAAAACATTCTAATTGGGCAACATGAAATTTCGGAGTGGAATGATGAAAAAAAGAGTCAGTTCCGTTTTAATGAGTAGATTTTAATTTTTCCTTTCATAATAATTATTGGGGTTTCTTTTACCTTTTTTAGAAAAAAGGTAAATAATGGAATGATCTCATAGATTAAGGAGCGAATATTTAATTTTATTTAATTAATTTATTATTTTTAAAATTGAAAAAATAATTTTGCGATTTGAGTTTGAAATTTAAAATGGGTACTAAATAAAAGTAATTTGATCCAACTTTTCACTCGGATTTTAAATTATTATGCTCAAACACAGAATACGCTTTTCTTTCCACCCTAAATCATTTGTAAATTCATTCATAATAATTAATTAGGTTTCTTTTAATTTTTTAAGAAATAAATATAATTTATAGAATGATCTCATTGATTAATGAGTCAATATTCAATTTAAGTTAATGAATTTCCTTTTTTAAAAATTGTAAAAAAAAAATTGAGATTTGAGTTTGAAATTTAAAATGAGTACTAAATAATAGTAATTGAGGCCAAATTTTCAGTCAAATTTTAAAACATTTTTCTTAAATGAGTACTATATACTTATGATTAGATTACATGGTAAAAAAGTTCGACAGGGAAAAACATTCTACACAAGAAATAGTTCATGTAAAAACTAATAATTTTTGCTAACTCTTCATTCCCATTCTTCCCTTATGGCTCCTAGCTTTTACCACTATTGCTAACTCTTGGGAACAATTTTTAATCTAATTTAAGTATATTTTTTATAATTTTAAAAATATTTAGAATTAAATGTATATAAAGTTTTTGTCAAATTTTGCAAGTTGTGTAATACTCATTGTGATTTTGTTTGGTTGAATGCTCATTTTTCAATTTTTCATATCTTAATTCAAGGCTTAATAGCTTTTTTGGTCCCCAATAAAAAAAAATTAGCACTTTTGGTCCTCCACATTGCTTATTTATTTGCAAAAATGATCCCTATTTAGACGAAAACTGTAAAAGTGTGTAAATATGAGGGATTAATTTTGCTAATTTTTTCCTAAAGGGACTAAAAGTGAAAAATTGTGATAAGTGAGGGACCAAAATAGCCATTAAGCCTAATTCATTAATCGTGCTTAAATAATGAGATCAATATTCGCCGTGCAACGCACGGGGTAAAAACGCTAGTGTAGTTGAAAAGTGTTCATAACCGATTCAATCCCATTAAAATCGATAAATGGATCTAAATAAATCGAAATCCAATCAAACCGGAAAAAAACTGATTTTTTTTATTAGATTTCAGTTTTAATTTCTAAAATCGAACCAAACATTTGCATATTTATAATGACACATGCATATTTATAAAAGAGTTTCAAATAATTATTTGAATAAATATGCAATAAAGTGAACAAACATAATTATAAATTTTAAATTATATTAATTATATTACAATTTATGAATTTTAAATTGATGATATGTTATTATTTTTATTAATCATTATACATTTTTAAGGTTTATACACTATAATTTCAAAGGGAAAAAAGTTATAAAAAAAAAACCGAAAATCCAATCCAATCCAAACCGCAATAGACTGGATCAGATTGGTTTGGATTTGAACTTGAGACAAATCCATTGGATGACAAAATCATAAAACCGAAGATTGGATCGGATGACATTTTCCTTCAAAATTGAATTAATCCAATCCGCGAACACCCTTATGTAGCTCTGTGAGCATAGGATCATCTTCACCCAAGCCATCAGAAAAGTCGTACCATACAACCATCTTTCACCTGCATCGCGCAAAACACCACGAGCTCCCATGGAGTTTTGCTACTGCAGACAACTTTCATCCTCATATAGGTGAACCAAGTCGTTATTAGTGTTTGTTCGCAACCTTTGTTACGGGGCTAAGCTTTGCCTACCATTGTGATTCCCGGATCGATAAACACTTGTCACAGAATAAAATCTAGGGACCATCTAGACTCATAAAAAAGAAGTTATTACACCACTTCCACGACCACCAAAGGACTCGTACCACTAAAATGTAGTTTCACTATTGCATCATCATTGGAAACCATCGAGAGAAAACAATGGCATCTGGAACATAAGGCAGCGACGCCCAGAAATATGCCCCAACAACCATCGATGAAGAACATTTCCGAAATAGGCGGTCCAAATCTTCAACATACTCTTCGCATCTGCTACACATTACAATATTTTACAAGGTACACATCACACAAGCTTCTTTTCACATCGGTGAGAAAAGCAATTTTACAAATCAACCCCAGAATATATAACCTTCTTCGCTGCACAACATCTCCAAATCAATTTTGATAGCCTGAGCGTGTAACTCTCATCATTAGCAAGTCAAGCATAGGGTGAGCCAACGCAGACTCCATCATAACATAGTAATGATATCTATGAGTATGATTTATTTTCAATGTATCTCACTACCAACACTAATCATCTAATGTGGTGAAATCACGTCAAGTAGTAAGTCTCTCCCAACAAGAATATAATTTATGTTAGGTATGACACTGTAGCATCTCTCACTCACATGCGATCATGTGACGGCTCTTGCTGCAGCTTAGCTTAGGTTTCATCAGGTGTTTTGTTTATAATATATAATATAATTTTTGTTTATTTTCGTTGTTTATGCAAACAACATTTGTAATTATTATCGTGCAGTGAAAGTGCATGCTTCTCCCTAGCTTCTTTCCCTTATAACCTTTCTCATTCATTCAGTCCTCATCGAACAAGCGTACCAACTCTCCACTCCTCTCCCTCTTCTGCTCCACCTTTCCATCCATTTTGTCGGTGTTCTGTTCTACACATTCTTCTCTACTCCGATTCGATTCAACACTCATGAACCAAATCGTGTGATTGAAGCTTGCGCGAAATTGCAACTGGCCTGAGCTCGAATTGGGGGTGGCAGTGAAGGTTGCGGTGGTGGTGACGAGTACAGTCGTGCGGCGGAATCGGCTGAAAAATGCGGCGACGGGCTGCCGATTATCGGCGCCCGGTTCGGCGGAGGTTATCTGATTGGATCTGGATTCTCCTTGCCTTCTTCTCTGTTCTCGGATTGCTTTTGTTCGTTCTGCACCACAATCACCAACAAGATCCGCCTCAGCATCCTTCTCCGGTACGCTAACACCGCCTATTCCCTTTTTGTTTCATTCATTCATTCATAGATAAACTGAATACTGCTTTTTAAGATGCTGAATCGGTTTTGTAATCTGACTCTGACTTGTTTCAATCTGGATCGACTGTGTGTCATATCAATTGTTCGAATCGAATCTCTATGCTGTGTGTTTTTCCTTCTTCTGCAAGTTTAGTATCATCAATGCTCCTTTTTCTTTAATTTTTCCTGTTGTGAAATCAAGGTAGACTAGAGTTTGTGTTCTTCAATTTTTTGATGTAATTCATGCTTGTGGCTGATAGTCCTGTGAAGTCTGAAGTGAATTTGTCTATAAGGAAGGGTGTGTTTCTTTTGAATTTTAGTTGCTTAAGATTGCAATACAATTTCAAATGAAGAATAAAGTGGAAATGGAGTGGGTAGAAGAGGGAGAACCTTATAAATGTGTTGCAGAACTGCAGTTGTATAGTCTGCGGCGGGATGAGTCCCTGACTCTACCAGGGTTTTAAATTACAGCTGCGACGTGGGTTGAAACGGCCGCAGCTGTCATTGTTATACTGCTACCGGACTTCAAAACGTTACGGTTCAGCCGCATTTGCAGTGCAGACTGTAATTTAGAACCCTGGACTCTACTCATGGTCTGAATTTGTTTACTTTTGTATTTAGTGCCTTATGTTTTGCATGATAAAACTATGTTTCATTGGTAGTTATTCCTATTGAGAAGGGAAAGTAAGGAAAATTGTTTGTAATTTAATTAACAGTTACTAGTATTGAACAAGATATGATAAGTAAGGAAAATTGTTCAAGGAAAAGGTTTATGATAAGTATTGAACAAGATATCTTTTGATTACTATTTTGCCTTTAAAAGGAAAACAACTGAAGAACAAATATTGTTGGTGGAAATCATTTAATGATGTATTTACTAGAATGGGAAACAGGCACTATACTAGGCTTGAACACTGTTCAATGTTCACTTGCATATCATTCCTCTTGCAATGGTTCACATGCACACCCTCCAATCTTCAGATATTATACCATTGTTTTTCAAATTGTTGTCCCCAACCGCAATTGCGGTCACAACGTAAAGTATTTTCCGACTCTCCGCATTCGCACATCATCAACCCGCGTTTGTCCGCATTTCCACAACGCAACTGGAGCCGTAATTTAAAACCCTGTTTGACTGCTATGCAGGATCCATCCATAGTTTCTCATGTCAGAGCCTGTGAGTTGTTTCTATGGTCATTGATTACTTTTCAACATCAATCTGTTACCCATTGGACTGTCGTTCTGATCATGTATATTATGTATCTCCCATTCATTTGACCTGTTCCTAGAAATCTAGTTACTGCACAGAGATGATCTTCCTCTTATCATTCTCTAGCAACTTAATGTTATCTTGTTAGTTATTTCTCCACCATCCATTACTTTTGTGGTAATCTCAATTTCTTTTAGTTCATCCAACATTTAGGAAAATATATAAAACCATGACGTTTTTCTTAGGAAGTTTCATCATATATATGTTGCTAATTTTGTTAAATTGTTTCTGTATGGTTAAATGATACTAATGAATGAATTGTACACTCAAGTTTCTAGATAACAGATTTACAGTTGCATGTGAAAATCTTCGAAATAGCTATTGAAATGAAGGATGGCAATATCTGTAAACAGCTTATCCTTTTCAATAAACCACTAGAAGCAATTTCATTATAGCTGTTGATACTCGACTTGCTCACACTGTTGTGACAGTTTTGTTTTGTGGCCTGTGGCTGATTTACTGGTGCTTTTTTAAGTTGATATCACTATTTGTTGTTAAAAGGTCGCCTTTTCCCCCACCTTCTGGGTACTTACAGAGCAACTGACTTTCCTTGCAGGAGACAAATGCAAGAGTTGAACATTTTGCCAAGGACAGTCTGAATTTTACTGAAGAAATTTTAAGTGTGACATCATTTTCCCGCCAGTTAGCACAGCAAATGGTGCTGGCCAAGGCCTATGTGGTGATTGCCAAAGAACACAATAATCTACACCTTGCATGGCAGCTTAGTTCAAAGATCAGAAGTTGTCAACTCTTGCTTTCAAAAGCTGCCATGACTGGGGAGCCTGTCACGCTGGAGGAAGCAGAGCCAATTATTAAAAGCCTTTCTCTTCTAATTTTTAAGGCACAAGATATGCATTATGACATTGCAACCACCATAGTGACTATGAAATCACATATTCAAGCTCTTGAAGAGCGTGCCAATGCAGCAACAGTTCAAAGCACCGTGTTTGGTCAAATAGCAGCCGAAGCACTACCCAAAAGTCTTCATTGCCTGAATGTGAAACTCATGTCTGATTGGCTGAAGACACCATCCCTGCAAGAACTAGCAGATGAGAATAAGAACTCCCAAAGGCTCGTGGACAACAATCTATATCATTTCTGCATATTTTCAGATAATGTACTGGCGTCATCTGTAGTAGTTAACTCAACCGTCTCCAATGCTGATCATCCAAAGCAGCTGGTCTTTCATATTGTAACCAATGGAGTCAATTATGGAGGAATGCAAGCATGGTTCCTTGGTAATGACTTTAAAGGAGCCACCATAGAGGTACAGAACATTGAGGATTTTAATTGGTTGAATGCATCCTATTCTCCGATCGTCAAGCAGCTCCTTAATCCTGACTCACGAGCATTCTATTTTGGACTATATCAAGATATGAATGTTGAACCGAAAATGCGGAATCCCAAGTATTTGTTTTTGTTAAATCATCTTCGGTTCTACCTCCCTGAGATTTATCCGCAACTTGAGAAGGTTGTTTTCCTAGATGATGATCTTGTTGTCCAGAAGGATCTGACCTCTCTTTTCTCACTGGATTTGCATGGAAATGTGAATGGTGCAGTTGAAACTTGTCTCGAAGCATTTCATCGGTACTACAAGTATCTCAACTTCTCTAACCCAATTATAAGCTCGAGGTTTGATCCGCAGGCGTGTGCATGGGCATTTGGTATGAACATTTTTGACTTGGTTGCATGGAGGAAGGCAAACGTGACCGCAAGATATCACTATTGGCAAGATCAGAATGCTGATGGGACACTCTGGAAGCTGGGGACACTTCCCCCTGCTCTTCTATGTTTTTATGGTTTGACAGAACCACTTGATAGAAGATGGCATGTCTTAGGATTGGGTTATGATCTTAATATTGACAACCGCCTCATTGAAAGTGCAGCTGTTATTCACTTCAATGGGAACATGAAACCGTGGCTGAAGTTAGCTATAGGCAGGTATAAGCCTCTATGGGACAAGTATATAAATCAAAGTCACTCTCATCTTCAACATTGTAGCCCAAGTTGAAATGCACAACTTCTCCATTGCTGACTGATTATAAAATCTGGGATTATTTTAAACTCTTGATATGTGGTTTCCTTACTGTAGAGTCAGAAGTAGAAAATTTTGACTTCGATAGGAATTTGTTTTCTCCCCCCTTCCCTTCTCTCTCTTCTCCATCTTTTCTTATGAATCATTCTTGAAAGAGAAGAAAATTTCTTATACAGTAAAAGGTTTATATGCGCTAGGTGAAGAAACATGGGATAATCCATTTTTGGCTGGTGTGATGATTGTTCTTTAATTAGCCATTCTTGTAATAATTTATCAGCCCTCTCAAATAGCAATGTAATCTGAATGGAAACATGTTTTTCCTTCTTCTTCGTGTTATGCATTAATGAGGCGTGTGTTTTGGTTTGTGATGAATCCAATCCAACATCAATCCACATCGAACATAGAAGAATAAGGACACACTTAATCTTATAGCAACTTCGTGTTACTAGCTAAACAGATATTTATATGCTAAGTAGGATATGGTAGTCCTTTAAGGTATGTTTAGGCAAAGGGTTTTAATTTTGATATATAAAAATAAATTTAAGGTTTTGACATTAAATTTATATTAATATATTATTTTACTTTTTTGTTTTAAGATTAATTAAAACGATAACATTTAGTTCCTTTTTACCTCATAACCTTTTGGTACGAATATGCATGACAACTAGGTAGGGTCAGTTTCTCCCCAATCCCAACTCACGGGTACAAGAAATGAAGAAATCCAAACTCATCCTTGTCCCTATCAAGGTTGAGGTTGTCCCTATCAAGGTTGAGGTGGGCATAGATATTTGCACCCTAGGGCCTAGCCTATCTTTGCCCTATCAACTATCAAGGTTGAGTTCAATTTTTTTTTTCTTTCTAAATCTTGTTAAAAACAAGTTTTTCTCATTAAAGCCAGATCATTTTACGACGATCACGAGTTTTATTGTCATGCCTAGATATGACATACTCAGATTTGGATCCTCTCCATCCAGCTTCTCTCCATTTCCTCTCCATCCAAAATCTGAGCCATTGATTTTGAATTTTAAAGGTAAGGATTAATTCATATTTTCTTTCTCTTCTTAAATTGATCCAAGTCTTTAAATACAATTCATTTTTTTCTCACTTCTTAAATTGATCCAAGTCTTTAAATTTCAAAATCAATGTCTCAGATTTGGATGGAGAGAAGTTGGATGGAAAAGATCCAAATCCGACATACTCATACAATTTAAGGTATGCATTATCTTGTATCCCATAGTGAGTATTAGTGACTCTTAAATGTCTTAAAAAATTAGCAAGTTTTATTATTATTATTATTATTATAATTATTATTATTATTATTATTTAAAGTTTCTTTTTTTGGACAAATGTTTCATTTCAAGAATTTTATTTTGGAAACTCATGTCAAGAACTTTAAGTTTAAGATTCTCTCTGCCATGTGCAAGATCCAACCTCAAGATTGAGTGTGTGTTTGGTTGTGCGTTTCAAACGTGGATCTGGGGCTCAAAATCGGATCTGAGGCTGTAACGTGGATCGTTGGTGCAAAATTGATGTTTGGCTACTCGCGTCTGAGAACCGATTCAAGGATGGAACGTGGATCTGGCTGAAGCAATCCAGGGTTGCTTCTCCGTGAGATGATCCGATTCTCTCCAGATCTGAGAAGCATCCGAAAATCTGATTCCCTTTATACCCTTCCCTTCTTGCACTGTGATACAGAGATAGAAATTGCAAAAAATATATCTTGATGAAAGGAAAAATAAAAAACGGAAGAAGAAAGGAGAAGGAGAGAAGGTGGCTGCGCAGGAGAAAAGAGAGAAGGAGACAAGGGTATTAGGGTTTTATTGTTTGGGGCCGTATATATATATTTATGTATTTTTGCCATTTTTAATTTCTTATTTAATAGAAAACTAATAGTGATACTAATAATAAATTTGCTGGGCCAAGGAAACTCGGATGGGCCAAGTCTAGATACTCAAGCAAGTGATAACCATTGAAAAAAAAAACCATCAGACACTCTTTTTAATCTAATCTTCATGTGATATTGTAAAACATTTTAATTTTTTTTCATGTCTCAGTTTTCTTTTTTACGTCAAGTGAATCAATGTTTTATTATCATATATGTTTATTTATTTATTTATAGATATCAAATTTGTTATAAAATATTATTTAATACTATATGAAATATTTAAAATTAAATACTATTCAGTTAAATACTAATTAATCTCTCTTGTAAAATATTTATACCCCTTTTAGTCATTACACACTCAAAAGCAATTCTAATACTCCCTCCGGTCCTATTTATAAGCATGAAAGAGAAGAAAAACCTTGGTCCTTTTTATAAGAACCAAATGAAAGTTTGAGCTATATTAATTAATTTTTTCCAATGATGCCCTTATTAATTCTAACTTGTAAAATGTGTTTCATTAATTATTCTCTCTCTTTCCCACTTTCCAACACTAATAGCAAAGGGTAATTTTGGAAGTTTATTTTGATTTAAGACAAATTTAATGCATTTTATCTACTTTAACTACATTTCTTAAACTATGTGAATTTTTTTTTTGTTGCTTATAAATAGGACCGGAGGGAGTAAAAGATATCCAAACAAAATTCTCTTACTAGAATCACGTTCTTGTAACTGTATCCAAACATAAATCACGTCACTCAAACTCACGTTTACCAGATCCAATTCTGACCAGATCTAATTCTGCTAACGCTGATCCAAACACACACTGAATCTAATGACTTCTTTCATTAAGTTTGCATATTCTTTTCCTGTCTCTCTCTTGTAATGTGTAGTTAGACTTCTCAGGCTAAGGGTTGATGAAATTTCAGTTCAAACTCTGTAATCTTTTTTTCTTCATCTAATTCTGTTCTGAATTGTTTAGTTTTTCTCTTAATGCTCTTTTGAATACCCCAAACTTTGAAATTTTGCTTGTTCTCAAGCAAATCAGGTACACCTAAGCAAAATCTACGGAAATATTTCCACATTTGTTCCAAGAGATTCACATTCCACTATAAAAATTGTCATTCACTACTAAGTGCTTACAAATTACACAAGTGATGCACAAATCACATGATTGTAGCAGACATAATCTGAGACCAAGAACGACTGCAAACACTTTTGAGACAAAGACATGCATTAGATGAGTTACTAGCTGAGGATATGACATCCCTCTCCTCAGAGTTGCAGGAACCCAAGAGTGCCACATAAAGGAGTTGATCTTGGTGAAGCCAGTGAGTGTAAGCTGCAATTGGGGTATTTGGTACAGGGTGTAGCACCTATGAAGACGAAATGACATTTTCTTTTACCAAGCTGGGTAATCGGATCCTTCGAGTTTGATTGGTAGCTAGGTAACAGTGTTAAATTCAACAAGTTGTTTTGAGGAGGAAGCTGCAGTTGAATAAAAGGAAGTTGCAGATGTGTTGGAGGCCATGGTTGGTTTAAAAAAGGCTATTAGGAAATATGAACTTCTAGTACCATATTTTTTTTTTTTGATAGGCAATTATAACTTCTAGTACCATATGGAGTAATACAGGAAAATAGTGTTTATTGGCTGACAAAATGATATTTACAGATACACTTCAAATATAAATATATACATGAGGAGCTGAGAAAAGCTCACTTACATACATGATACAACAGAACACAAGATAAGAGAGAGTGTTGTTACAAAAGGATAGTAACACATGATTAAGTTAGTGATTCTACCGATACTAGGTAGAAGGTGATCAAATTCGAGATGCAGAAAAACTATGAAAAGCATGCAGGATCATGGATAATGAGGTTCTCAAGAAGACTATGATCTGAACCAAATAACAATCTGTACCTTGAAATGCAAATAGATTTCCTTACGATATAACAATGCGCACGAAGCATACAAATGTCACAATACATTGAGTTTGGAAATCTAAAAAAGCCTCTAGATCACTCAATTTTAGCAGCAGGCCAAATTGCAATCTCTGAAAAACCATCTTCAGTAGCGCTAGCTCGGAACATGCCTGTTGTGTTATAAGACATTGCAACTTCTCCTGCAGCAGACACAGCAACCAAACCAACAGTGCCTTTTGGCGTGCGCTCGTGCACAACACAATTTGCAGCTTCAATAAGAGAAAGACCCTTGAATTCCATCAGAGCAGCCACATCTCTTGCTACTGTCCCGCGTATTATTGATTCACCTTTGCCTGTTGCAGAAACTGCACAAAGTTCATTGGCATATGTACCAGCGCCAATGATAGGCGTGTCACCAATTCGACCAACCATTTTGTTCACTAATCCACCAGTAGATGTTGCTGAAGCTAGGTTGCCATGACTGTCAACAGCTACACACCCAACAGTTCCAATTTGACTATCCCCATTAGCAAATGGTGTTTCCTTCTTAGTATCATTTTGGATGGGTTGAGTGTAGTCAATCTATATATTTATGAAGAACAAAAGTTATCAATATTATATAGGAGGGGACAAAAATTAGGTGATTGATGCAACAAATATTCTATTATTCAGCCAAAGTCAGCATACTGCAGAACCACAAGAACAGAAACAGAACTAGGCAAACTGAAATACCTGGACCCTATTGGCTTCTTTTGCCTGCTGCAGTCTTTCAATATTTTCTGCAGTAATAAAATGGCTTGAGTCTACCATCTCAACACCCTGTACAATAAGGATGTGCATGATCATGAATTAAGATGACCCACAAGCAACAACTATTCAGTTGAAAACAAAAACAACACCAGCAATTCACAGTGGCTAATTATATCATAGTGATGCTTTGTTAGTTTATTACCAATGTCATTGTTTCTGGAAACTATATCTCAAAGGGAGAGAGACAGAACAGTAAAAACTAAAAAACACACTTTCTTTTTATATGCAAATCAGGGATGGCAAGTAGGTCAATATTTGAAAACACTTTTATAATTGATTCTGAAGCCAAAATCCATTCTAAAGAGAAGCTTCTATAAGTAGCTTCTATGTTTCAGAATTGATTCTGATTAAAAAGAACCTGATTCAAACATGCTAATACAAGGGGCCAAATCCTTCAGCACCACCAGTTTATTTCCCCTAAAGTGGATGGTTGACACTGGTTTTCAAGTGTGCATTTTAGACTTTCGTTGAACTCAGCGTAGATCCACATTGAACTTAACATGGTAAAATCTTGCTTGATTGTGCTTCTCCATTTATACACTGGTATGTGTATTTCCCTTTACATCGACGCGAACAGAAAACCAAATACACACTAAAGCATAATTACTTCACACATGCATACACACATGATATCTATAATTAAGAATGAGACTCAAAATGCAAGAAACAAGATTGAAGCCACACACTAAATCTAAAACTAGAGATTTCATATAGTAACAATCATATTCACAAGATTATATAGTACATATTAAAAGAAACAAGAAGAAATCATTATCAACAGAACAGACCTGTTGTCTTGCAAATTCCTCTGCCCCATCAAAAGCAAGATAAATATGAGGTGTCTTCTCCATGACCAATCGAGCCAAGGAAACAGCGTTGACAACAGTGGTAAGGCCAGAGACAGCTCCACATTTCATGGTGTTGCCATCCATGATAGAAGCTTCCATTTCAACAGTGCCATTGTTGGTGAGCACAGATCCCTTACCCGCGTTGAAGTGTGGAATGTTCTCTAACTCACGAACCTGTAAATTAGAAACATCATCAGCGATTCAGAGTGATGGAGATTGAAACTTCACACAACATTGATCGATGATATATTTGATGTGAATGCTTACAACTAGCTCAACCACGTCCAGAGGAGGCATGTTGGCCTGAAGAGCTTGGACGCCGACATGGAGGCAGTGGCGGAGGGCTTCCTCTCGTGGCTGGCGGCGCTCCGGTGGGAGTGAACGTGGGATGTCGCCGGCGCCGCCGTGGAGAGCAATTGCCCAACCCATTTGTTTGTTACTGCCACCAGTGTAGTGGTGTGGTTTTAGCGAGTGTTAATTAAGCTTTTCTTCACGACTTTACCACGTCATATATTTGTCTTTTAGTGATGAATCATGAATCTGAAGTTGGTGTCGTTATCGCACGCCACCACTAATATATTGAGATTCTCTCCAGATACTTCTGTCATTATAAACATTTATTTTCTTGCAATGGGGGATAAGAATCAAAAGATATAAGTATTTTATATCAAAGTGGTTTGGTGTTCGATTTCTAACTCTAACAAATAGGAAACACTCAAAAGACGATGCTAGATTCTTTGCTTTGTCTTTCGTTAGGAGGTATAGTAATCAAGCGGCTGATTTTGTTTTAAAATTGGCTTATGATTCAATTCTCCGGAAGTTATTTGGTTGGAGAATGTGCCTCCAAGTTTAGTTACTTATCTCAGGCGTTTCCATGTTTGTTTTTTTTTAATATAAGCTCGTTTCCATTCGGAAAAAAAAAACAAATTGGACTTTTCAAAAAAAAAAAATTGGAAACACTCATTGGTTAGCCTCTTACCGCCTCATGTATTGATAGTGAAGCGAGAAATCAGTCTCATAGTTATTTGTCATGGGAGAATAACTTGATTAACACTGGAAAAAAATATAATGGAGACGATATAAAACAAAGTGATCTTTATCTAGAGATGATAAATTTGATTTGTATGAGATGTTTTAGAAAGTTGAGAGACTCGTGATTTGAAAATTAAAAATAAAAACATAAAACATATTTGAGGTATTTTAGAGTTATAATTTTTTTAATAAGTTTTTTAAACATTTCATTGAACTTTTCAGTTTTAATAGTTTTTAAAACTATTTTCCGATGTAGCAAAAAAAATAGTTTTTAAAACTAGAAGCTATTTCCACTACATACTCGTAGGGGTTAGGGGTGGCAATGCGAGTAATTCGCGTAAGTTGGCTTATTGGTTGACTTGTCTTGTGAAGGGCTTACTTGCACAAGCTAGCAAGTCGTAATTGTCTGGCGAACCTTCCTTAGCTGATTGGTTGGCGGGTCGAGCCCGTTTTGCCACACTTAGTTAAGGTCAAAGGAGAGACATGATATTTTTTTCACATTGCATAATTGTTTGGACTATGCACATAAAGTTTATATTTTCTCATAGAATTTTTTTTGCTAGCCCTAATCTATTTACCGTACTAAAGAGTGAATGCTCAATTTTGTTCCTGAAAGTCAAAGCGTCGAGAAAGTTAGTTCGTAAAAGAAGAAAGTACAGACGGTTCTTTTGACCCGGTTCAGTTGAGAATGGGATGGGAGGCCTAACTAGAGACACTTCCGAGGAGTGGATAGCAGGTTTTTATGCTCATCAGTGTGGCCAAAACATCTTGTGGAATGCTAATATTCGTCAGGCTATTTGTGAGGTGAATTGTTCAGAAATTGTGGATGCGATTGGAGCATTAGTCTCGTGCACATCTCTAGATATGCGAATGAAGCGACTGATTGTCTTGCTAGGATTGGAGCTAGCTCTTAGTGTCCTCTTAGTCGCCTTCAGGCTCCGCCTCATCAGTATACCCCCATCCTGGCTAGGGATGTGTTAGCCTTGTAGTCTTTTAGTTATTTTTTTCCGTTTCTGATGTACAAAAAGAAATACCCTCATAATAATTAGTGATTGTGTAGAATGTCAGTCAAGTAAATCTAAATATTAGATTTATGGAGGACAAAACTTAGATGCAGTTTTATATGCAATTTGTACTGTTATCTAATTAGAACATGACATGTGGGCTGAAATGGGAAAATTGAAAAAAATTATCAGACACTCATGGGCAGCCATACAAATACCCCATATGTAAGTTTTATCCATTTATGATCGGCATCTATCATAATTCATCCGCTAAAGGAGAGAAAACTCAAATGTAAATTTGAGTTTCAATTTCACTGCAAAAAAAATTGACGAAAAAAAAAACTGCAAATTTGTTTTTTCAAATGTTCTTTTTGCAGTGTCTTTCAAATTAATTTGAAACTAAGTATAGAATAGCATACCGTCAAAAAAAGTATAGAATAGCAATAGCATAATCCCATCTAAAACAAAACGTGATCATAGTCCAACCTATATAACTGAAAAATAGCACATTTGATGAGGAATTTAAGGCCTAAATTATGTAGCATCTGCTCGTAATTTATGTCTAAATAATGGCATATAATGCCAGTTTTTAGTTCTGCTTTCATTTCAATTTCAGGTCAATTCATTCAATTATTAGCAAATAAATAAGACAGCTGTTTTTGTCATATATTTCTCACATTTTCATGTCAACAAACATAACGGTTCACTATTCATTGCAGGTTAAATACTGTCACCCTTAATGAGCATTTCCAAATCCATATACTAAATTCTCCTTTTTCTGATCTGTGCCTCAGAGAGTCAGAGTCATCCTCTGCCTTCCTCTACACAAAAAAACAAAAGAGCAAAACAAACAAAGCATAGCAAAATAAGCACAATGCCACGGCTTACTAGATTGATAGTTAGGGACTGGAGTTCCTGTTTCCTTCCTCACAAGTTACCTTTAGGTAAGTGAGATCATGGCTAATTTGTTTTAGTCGTTTTTCTTCATTAAACATATTAAGAATAAGAACATCAGAAATGGACAAATTTGCACTTTTAAGCATCAACTCCATACATACCATGCCATATTGATTCTAACCTGGTCTACTTTTCTGAACTCTCTGCAGATGATCATGGAGTGGCTTCAGCCCCACGTGTGCCAGTGAGAAATTTAGCCTTTGACAAGAGAAACCAAAAAAGGTTTAACATTATCCACACCAACACTTTGTCATGGCCAAGCAAAAAATCCAACAACAGCAACACACAACAAAACAAGTCAATGGTAAAGGAAAAACAAGGGGTTTCAGTTGAAAACAGGATTGATGGTTCAACCTGGTCACTCTCTCTTGATGAAGATTATATAGTATTCTGCTTTGAAGAGAATCAGGAATTTGGTGCAGTGAAAGATGAGAGAAGTGTCAAGTCAGAGAATCTCATGAGAGGTCTCAATGTAATGCATAAAAATTCAAAGCCTTTGAATAGTAAGGTATGCAATTATAGTCTTTTTTTCATGATTAGTTACATACTCTGTTATGCAATACTAAATTCAGATAATAGAAAAATGAATGAATGATCTAATCTAAATTGAATTATGTTTGTGTTATTTTTTGTGCAGGTGAAATATGGTGAGGGTGCAAAAGTAGTTAGCAAGCATAACATACTTGTGAAAAGACCAAATGATAGTAAAGAACACGACCAAGATTGTTATAGAGAGGTGCACTTTCATCACTCTAAACTTTCCAGTCTAGGTAACAAATTTTTTGTTAATGTTAATGTTTCCTTTTTTGCAGGACATGGAAAAGGAGATGGTCCACACGAGTAGACAGAAAAAAAGAGACAGCACAAGCAGTGTATGCCAGGTTGAGGGCATTGAAGACTGTGGTGGGATGGTGTCTGCTGAATCAAGGAACTCTGTTCAATCTGAAGGAAGTAGAGGTTCTTTTGCGTTTCCTGTGTAAGTTAATCATATCCGTTGGTAAACCATGTAAATGTAACACTTTGTCTAATGTTGTAAAGGACTTGGTAGTTTTCTTTCTTTCATTTTTGTCTAAAAGGTTTTTCTTTGAAATTCACAGATTAGGTTGGGAATGGATTGGAAGTCCTGTACACATGCCCAGGGCAGAAGATGTGCACCTCAAGAATCACAAGGCCAGCTATGTGGGATTTCAGTGCTGTATGTTCTGATAGCAGCACCTTGTTAACATTTTTAACATTTTTTTGTTTTCTATTACCAAATGTGAAGTCTTTTGTCCTGAGAATTATCAAAAATGTCATTCACCATTTGTCATTGCTGTCAAAACACAAAAAACCAGTAACCAATACTTGCAAATTAAGGAGCTATTCTCGTTAAGTACTTATTTAACAAATTTTCAAGTGTTCAGACTTTAGCCAGTCTAATTATGTAGCCACAGTGTGTATACATGAGGCAGCCTGATATCAGAGTAAATCAAATTCTAATAGATTTTGTGCAGAGCTTCTTTCTATGCCATATTTGCCTTGCTAGAAAAGCTGACTACTGGTCTACCACTTAGTTTGTTTACATATAATGTAAACAATTTTCATCTCAATCTATAAGAAAAGTTTTATTATTTTTTACTTTCAAGCGCATGTTAGCAGTGAAGTCAACGGATATCCAAATATTATCTTATTCATCAGTTTTCTCATTTCAGATTATTCAAATTACGCTTATCTGGGAATATTTTTTCATTGTGCTATTTGAGGTTCATGATGTACTAAAATGTTGAGAATTTTAATCCAACAACCCCCACAAAAAAAATTAACATTTTCATTTAATAATTTACAACTGACAATTTTCATAAAGACTCTTTATAAGCGCACTCGCTATTTCTCTTATTAAAGAAAAATAGGTAACCGTCAACTTGTTACCTGAAAAAACGTCAAACGGCTACTTATTACCCTGGATCACTCTGCAAAGTTGCGTTTAATTATTCTCATCACAGAAGAGCATATATATATCAAATATCAAATACAGAACAGGTTTTCAACTTTTCATTAGAATTTATACAAAACATAGAAGCACAAATATCCATGACCCCATAATAAATAACACAAGATTCATATTGTGACTATTCTATATGAACCAGAAGATAACTTGGGGACCAAAGGTGGCATACACAGACACATACAAGCATAACAGACCTCATTGAACAAGCTTTATTATGTGAAATGGCAAACCACAAATAAATCTCTCTCCCACACAGGATAAGTGCTTTACAATTTGGGACTAAAGAACCTACCGTGTAAACAAGTTGAATAAAACCATTGAAATCACAGGTTACAACTTTTGGATTTGAAAATGAATGATTGAAGGTGTAACCTAGCACTGGCAGCAGCAGCAATAGATTCTTCATCTCGTTTTTCCTTGACAACAGCAACCGCAGAAATATAAGCCTTTCTTGCTTCTTCCATTTTCTGCAATTCTATCTCATCCAAATCATCCTGTTCAACCAGAAATGTTTATTTGAAAGGATTAGATACGACCGCAAAATTACACAATTATGTTCTTAAAGAAACAATGATACCCAATATTCAGACAAGAATAGTCCAATAATATGCCATTCACTGTTTCACTTATTTAACAGATTGCCATCTCCTGAGAGAAAAGAAGTTATAGGAAATATGAAGGGGATCTATAAATGCTAAATCACTGAATTTGAATGCATGCATGCCCAAGTTATTGAAATCATAAGAGGTTATCTCTTAAAACAAGATGATCATCCAAATCATAGTGTTGTATTGAAATCGTTGTCATATATAGCAATGCTTGCAAAAATAAGCTGCATATATTGATTTGAATATTCATAAACTTACAATATCAGCCCGCTGATTGAAATCATAAGGCTTGGTGTCATAATCATCAGTGTATTTCACAGTATCAGTTTTTGTCAAGCTTTCAAGCAACAACGTGAATGTTGAAATATCTGCTTGAATGGAATCTAGCTCGCCTTGGAGTTTCTCCACTTTCTTGTTGGATGTCATTGTTTCCCATTGTATCTTTTCAAATGCAGCTTGTTTATCTGCAAGCTTAATCTGTGGAAAATGAGACCTGTTAATGCTTAATCAAACATTCAAAACTCCCCCCCCCCCCCCCATTTTACCCATCAGATTCCAGAATAGGACAAAACAGTATTAAGATCTGAACACAACATTTAAGTTTCTATGCATTCTGATCAAGATTAAGGCTTCATAAAGTCCAAAAAGGAACATATACTAACAACTTTGGTCAGGTCACTCTCCAAATTTTAAACCATAATCAAAATTCAAAAGAGCTGATAACAACACTAATCTTGAGTAGAATGAAAACAAGAAAGCTATGTTAAAATTAAACCCATTAAAATTTGAAACCTTCCAACATGCACTTCATACACAATTACTTAAATACATTATAATTAGAATCAAACTTTCAACAACTATCAAAAGCCATGCCTGTCACATTCCAGAGAATTGTGATAGTATGTATTAAGTGCAAAGGTATCATTACTCATAAATTGCAAAAAAATGAACTCTGCTCAATTGTAAATGATTTTGCAACTTTTGCCAAATTATTAATGAAAACACAGAAGTAGATCAGTACCTTAGCATCAGAGAGCTGTTGTTGTGTATACTTCAGTAAAGAGTCCTTTTCTGAAACCTGGTGTTTAAGCTCATCAAGTTTTGCATTAAAAGCATTCATCTGGTCTCTTGAGTTTTCTGCCGACTTTAAAAGTTCACCTTTTTCCCATAATTGTTTCTGAAGTACCTCTACCTGCTCCTTCAATATAGCTAACTCTTCTCTGTCCTTTTCTGAAGTCAAAGCTCTAGAAGAAAGCATAGAAAAGCTATCCGCATCAGAACTATTGCAGCCATTTTTTCCTTGTTCTTTATCTTCAGGGTCCCTTTTCTTTTTGGCAGGAATAGATTGAGAAGTATTCCTGCTTTTTGAATCTGTTGCCTACCAGAGGATGTAAATGATTGAGTATGATGATCATGGAAAAGAACTTCAGTCATAATGCTATTTGCACATAAAATTTAACAGTTATACAAGAGGTCTATTTTTTTCTGAAAGAATGATTTAAGATTACCATATATCTGAACGGTACAAATGAAAAAAAGTCCATAACAATGATAGTGAGGAAGTTCAATCTAGCATAAGAAAGTCATACAGTTATTTGTGAAAATATATTAGAACATTTTGAAGTAAGAATGAAGCACAAAGTACCTGGGCTACATGATACAGAAAATATGAAGTTAGTCAAATAAAAAACCAGTAGAATTTCTCTTGTAAACCATTGATTGCTACATTCTTTTTAGTGGAAAGTTGGAATAACAAAATTTTAAACCTTCAGAGTAATAGCAACGGGCCTATTAATCTTTTACTCGTTTTATGTAACATTGCAGAGTCACATTATAAACAAAAGGAACTTCTTGCCAATCATCTTACTGAGGGTTTCCAGCCCAAAGCCTTATATTAAAGAAGATTATTCACAATGAGTGGGTAGCCGTGGTGGTATGCAGGGTCAAAACCCCGGAATGAAAACAAGAGTTCATATTTCAAGAAAGCAGCTCTTGTAGGGAGGCAGCATAACCCTCATGCGCCCTAGGCAGAGACAAGTCTCAAGGGAAAATCAAATGAACTGGACCTATAGGAGTACCTCACAGTTTCACCAAAATGAAGTTCACTATTCAAACAAAGAGTTTTAATTAAGTGAATAAGTATGTAATAGGTTATAACAGACAGGCATTGGACATATTCTAGAGATTAATGTGAAGAAGGGATAGTCAACAATGCAGTGATACTTTTCACTGGACCGAAAATATTGAGAATTTATATCAAAGCAAGTGATTGAAGAGACAACAGAAAGCACAGAGAACTTATGTCACTCATTGAGTGCATTCACTAGAATAGCCATCATATACCAATCCATCCACATAGTTTACCGAAGTAGATATGGCCAGATTTTAATTTATCACTAATGACATGTGTCTAGCACACATTTAAGATGCAATAGAAAGTATTCAATGTAGTATCATCATAGAACTAAGCAGGGGTTTTATGGTATCCATGCTTCAGAAGGAAACAACTTAGTTCTTCAATTTTGGCTACTATTCATAAATACAACCACAAATGGAAAAATCATACATCAATAACACAGACTCAAAATTAGATAATACAGCAAACCTACCATGAACAAAAAGTTGAGAAAAATTCAAATCAACAAAGGTGGAAAAGGAGGCACTGTCTTACTCTTTTAAACAAAGCTTCTCTAGTTGGTGTCTTGGTGTAAACCATGGAACCACGCCGAGTGAATGAACGGCTTGCTTTACGATCCTGATCCTGAATAAACAACAGAATTCAGAAAATTTGACATTGAAATTCAAGACCCATGACCCCATCAAATGCAAAAGGGGGGAAATGAGTCTAACTAGCTCTAGTTTTCGGATTCACCAGCATTCAATGTTACTTACGATGAGGGATTGAACGAGAGGGACAATTTCGACGAGGTCGTTGAAGAGGACGCGATCCAAATTGGCGTTAGCGGCGGCGGAGCTTGGGTCGGCGAAGCCACCCGAATCCACGAAATGCTGCATTTTTCTCTGTCGCCGGGAAGATCGGGCACGGTGGTTTGGGTGAGAAGAAGAAGAAGAGTGAGATGGAAGATGAGATGAGACTCTGATGACTGAGGAGAAGAAGAAGACTGCACTTTGAAAAATGACCCATTTCTGTAGTCTTTTTGCAGACAAAGTAACGGATCTTCTATTCGGTTTCTGAAATGACGGAATTACCCCTATTAAATATAACATTAAGTCAAATAGTTTTGGTATTTACTATTTAGAATTCAATTTCAATGCAATTTTATTTGGCTTCTAGTAGGAGCAATATACTCTTCCTATAGCCATTCTTTGGTGATTGTGAAAAGGATAACTCTATTTCTTTAGGGGTGAGATTGGTATAAAATTTTGTTCATCGTTAGATTTTTCTCATAGTTCAAGACTAACGGAATTGGAGTTCATAGCGATCACCTTCTATTGTGTGTGTTGTTGTAAATTCAACTAGGGTGTGCCTCACATTGGATGGAAGCTGGCTTCCAAGTGCGAACAGGATCAATGTTGGAAGGGGCCCTTCGTGATTTGAATGGGGAATGGAATTCAGCTTTCTCGGGTGGTTTTGGTGAGGGGATTCGTTTCTTACAAAGTTACTAGACGTGGAGTCTAGTCGTAGGCATGCTTAGGGATTCAAGCATCGTGATGTTGTTTGTGTATCTGGTTATAAGGAAGCAGTAGATATTCTCTTTCTGACAATAGAGATGTTCATAGCTACTTGACAAGATCTTCTTGTTTAGTTTGTTTTTTCTTCTTGTTAGCATTGGCAAAATTTGGAGAAGAAAATTAAGTGAAAATTAAAATATTTTTTATCAATGCATGAACATTTGAAAATGTATTATAAATTAGGTTAATAGTATTAAAAATTTGCTCTATTTTTTTCAATTTTGCATTTTCCACATATTTTCCTTTAAATGTCATTTTTTTTATTTACATTTGAATGCTTGCAGAGCATAAGTAAGAGGTCAGAACTTATCTCTCACATTACTCTTTAGTATCTATTTACTTTTTCCATGAAGAATGATATTTGAATGTGTTCTAAGTTACGCTTAGAGGCTTAAGACATCACAAATGACATGGTTATAGTTTAGCATTTACATCTAATTAAAGCTCAGTTAAAACTTAAAACGGTCACTAAATGCATACATAAAAAAGGAGTATGTATGTTTACTTGATACATGTACATATGTTTATTTTGGTATCTCCTAGACTATATGCCAGACAATTCTACCTGAATTTCCACCATCATATAGTGATCGAATGTGGTCATAGCATTCATTTGCCCAAACAGTCCAGATGAAATCATAGAAGCTTTGTTATGACTCTCTTCAAATGTCTTCTTTACAAACTCAGCACCTGTTAGTGGTTTCCTGTCAGTTGAGCATGTTAACGATTTCTCACTCGGTGCACTACCAATAATTTTAATTCCATGAGTAGAGGTTTTAACTGAACCAGCACCAGACTCAAATTCTTCTCATGCATCCCTTGTAATATTCAGATCCCAATTTGTCGTGTTCGAATGAGACTGTGATGTGTCACAACTATTTTAGCATCCTCGGGGAGGGAGATGTAACCGGCTTCTGGTTGGATGACTGGCTAGGCTTTGGGATTTGGGGGGCATTTTCATAGGTTGTATAATTTGTCTAAAAAAAATATGTTAGAGATAGGGGAGTGGATTAGTGGCGTATGGTGTTAGAAGTTTAGCTCGAGGTGTGGTGTGATCAGTAGCCTTGAGGCCTCCCTCTTACCCACTTTGTAATGAGGTAGGGGAATGTGGAGATCACCTTTTCTTTTCCTGCTCCTCTTTTTCTGTTGAGGTGTGGAGGGTGATTTATTGTTGATTTGGTGTCTCAACTGTCTTGTCATCATCTGCAAAGACTCATTTCAATCAATTCCCTTCACTTGGCAGGAACAAGGCCCAGAGATTGGGTGAATTGGTGGTGCGGATGGCGACGGTCTAGTCGTTGTAGATTTTAAGGAATGTTATTATATTTAAGGACGGACGTTGGATAACACTATTTTAGATTTCATTCAGGCTCGCTCTTAGCATCGGATCAAGGAAAAAGCGGGTGGATTACATAATTCTTTGTTTGAATGGAAAACAAATCCAATTGTGTGTCTTTCTAGCTTGTAATTTTGCTACCTTCTTCGCATGGTTGCTGCTAGTGTGCTTTCTATTGGGTTTGATCATGTTTTGCGAATGGGTTTACTTGGGATTGGTCTTGGTCTTTGTCATTTGTTTGGCATGTGCTTAGTTGGTGGCATTGATCATTTTGTATGTTTTGTTTGAACTTCTAGATTATTTGTTTTCTCTTCTAGTGGTGGCTTTTTGCTACTACATTTTATTTTCTTTGTATTTGAATTTTAGCACTCCTTGTACTAAGGTTGAATACTTTTTTTTGGCATATAAAAAATATCATGCTAGTTTTATGTCCATGGTAAAGTTGCGCATGAGATTAAAGATCTTAATGCAACATTTTTTCAGTCTTTCTTACGAGTTGTGATATATTCACACTCCTCTTTCTCTTACAATTTATTTTCACCTTTTTTTCTTTCTATTTTTCTTGATACTTCCTATCATATCACTTATCACATCACTAATTTCTCTCTCTTTTCCTACAATTTCACTAGGGCGGAGGTGGATTTAGAATGTATATGTAACATTTTCTCTTTCTTACACAAGATGCAATTGAGAAGCAAATTATCATCAAGACAATACGAGTTATGGTATATACACACATCTCCACTTCTTTTCCACCTTCATTTATATTTATTTCTCTTTTCTCTATCAATCAAATCATCTATCACATCTTTACTTTCTCTCTCCTTTCTTTCTATCTCTCTCTTCCTCCACTTCTCCACACCTCATTTTTAAGGTGTGAAGATATAATAATTCAGACAATGAATTTTAGAGTTTTTTTTCTTTGAAAGATGGTTTCACTCATGAGGCGCAACAGGGCAAGGAGAGACAATACAAATAATAATTCAGACAATGAATTTTAGAGTTTTTTTTCCTTGAAAGATGGTTTCACTCATGAGGCCCAACAGGGCAAGGAGAGACAATACAAATAGGGCCCAAGAAGATAGACTAAACGACAACCGGCCTGCTTCTTTTACTAATAAAGAGCAAGTTAAAGATTGAGAAAGAGCTTTGTCCAAAAAAAAGATTGAGAAAGAGCTTTGACAAAAACAAAAATTGAGAAAGAGCAATACAAGACCTACTACATGCATGTGACCAACCAGAAGTGAATATGCTTTCATTCTTTGAATCTCTCCATACATGTAAATATGTAATGCAAATTTAACCAGTATATAAAGCTTGTCTTTGTAAATGGCTTGTGCTGCAAGTAGTTCCTTCAATTCAATGCTCTTGGTAACCCTTAAGAATATGCATACTGTAAGAAGAGCCCCCCAGCCTAACACTTATGACCTACAGGGGTAAAGAAACCACGCAACACCATATTGACATATATTGCACGACAAGGTCAAGCTGAGCATTAATAACATTTGACTTTGATGGATGCCAATTGACAATGGTGCCAATTCTTTCGAACATGAATTCGGTGGTACATAGATTTTTTTTTAGTGTGGTACCCCATGTAATAATTTAAGTTATAATTTGATTATTTTGTTGAAAAAATGCGAAAGGACTTATATATTATTGTAATTCTAAAAAGTTCAATGATCGACTCATTGAATTAATAATATTCAGTTCTTAAGTTTATTTATGCATTGTAATGCACAATTTGAAAATTAATTAGGTTTTTAGTCCAACTTGCGACTCTGAGAGATCATCTAAATTTATTTCATGTCAGAAACCTCTTTCTTCATGCTCCACCTATATTGAACCTCAAATCTTCTTCCATCGTCTTCCTCTAAGTTTAAATTGTATAATTTCTATTAGTCTATAACATTTAGGGCTCGGTTGGTGGTCAAGATAGGATAAGAGCAGGAGATGATGGATGATCGGATAAGGACATGATATGTTAAGAGCAGGATACACTCTTATCATATCCTGCGTTTGAGGTGGATATGATATTGATAAGATATGATATTATTTTGAAAGATAGGATATGATATGATAGAAACAATGAAAAATGTATTAAATTTTCCTTTAAAATAAAAAATTCATAATATTCATAAACTGATATCATATCCTATCAGGATAATTTCTATCATACTTCTCCCCTCAAGATAACTTTTACACATGATAGACAGGATATGATAAGGGACAGGATAGTGTTATCATATCATGCTGGCTTAACAAACAACATATTACAGCAGGATAGGATTACTGTTATCATATCCTGTCCACCAAACAGACCCTTAAGGTACATACCTTGATCTAGCTTAAAGTATCAGAGCAAGCACCTATTTCAAAATATAGGATTCAAACTATGTTTAGATTATGGTGAGAAAGAAATTAAGTAAACAAATGTTAACATTCACCTTCAAATAAAAAAGGCAAAAGAAACCATTTTTATAGATTAACAATCACAAACCATGTTCACAATATGAGTGTTTGCTTTTTAAATACGAGTGGGAATATATTGGACTGAGATAAACTATACTTAAATATGTCCAACCTATATATAAAAAAAATTTAAGGTGCAAGTCTAGTCTATTACTCTCTTCGTTCCTAATCTTTTGTTGTTTAAATTTTTTGCCTAAATTCCAAAACTTATTGTTTTACAATCTCAATGCATTTTTTCTCAATTTATTCCATGTATACCCTCATTTAATACTTTATCTCTCACCCACCACTCTTATGTTCACCAATCAAAATCATAACAAGTCTTTTAACCAATAATTATCATTCTCTCTTCACTACAACTCAACATTACATAAGATTGTTTATGTCAACAAATATATCAATGACTGCACTCTTAAACAATGTGCATAACCTTAAATAACAAAATATCAAGAACGGAGGAAGTACTTTTCATAGCCCCTTCTTTTTCAGGTCTAATCTAGCCTACCTAAGAGTTTGACACATAACCTGATAGCGTGTTTAAAGACATTTTTAACTTTTAGTTTTATTTTTTTATTTGACTAATAATATTATAAGCTGAAAAAATGAAAGTAAGCTAAAACACATCTTGGATTTTTAGGCTCTTAAAGCCTATTTGAAATCATGCTTCATAAATCTATTTGTAAAAACTTATATCTTTGAATTGTTATATAATTCAACTTGCCTAAATATATATAAAATGTAAAGAAACATATGATATTAAAATATTATAATAAATCTATAATATAATAACAACAATAATAAAATGTATTTATACTACACACATTTATTTAAGTATACTAACTTATTAGGTTTATAAGACATTTTGAGTAGACTCCTATATATTTTATTTAAATAAGCTTTAAAAAAAGTCGAGATATTCTCTATTTACAAATTTAACTTAATGTGACAACTTAGTCATAAATTCCTATGAATAGTCTTTAGAATAGACTGACTTATTCTCATCCCTATTTCTAAATGTGAAAGTTGGTTCACTGAACGCAATAATTTCTTCCATTCCAATTGAGATGCATTGAAAATCAAGAAATAATTTCTTCCATTCCATTCACATTGAGATGCATTGAAAATCAAGAACGTGAATGACAAGGCACAAATGTTGTTTGTAACTTAAAACCACACACACTAGTTGAGGAATCTAATTGTACTAAAACCTCGTCCAAATGATACCACTCCCGTTGAGCAAAGACACTCGATCCATTAAATACGGAGTGCACAGCTATATCTAAAGTAGCAGCACTAGTACGCAATTAACAAAAAAGGCAAAGATCGTAGCAAATCATCATGAGTATGCAGCAGAATATCAGTCATTCCATACATTAACATCATCACCAGATTCACCAGATTCAGTTCCATTGTCCAATATAATGAAAGAAAGTAGTTGAATTATGATTTGTACGCCGTGAATGGAAAGATTGAGCTAGCTAGCTATAGCTATGAGCAATAATAATAAAAATATTAATAACGTTTGCAGAGGCATAACAAGTTGAGTTTCAGACGTAAGTTTTGAATAGGGGCAGGTATATATAGCTAGCTAACTATGACAACTCCATGGCACAATAGCAATCAAGGACCACGAAAACCATGTGCCTAGTTCTGAGTCCCTAACATGGGTGGTGCAGTTGCAATCCACGCTGCTCTGTCACATTAAAAACACTACGCCATGGACCAGTTCTATCTCCACTGTAATCCATCCTTTTTTGGCAAATGATATGGGCTACTTCGTAATAGTTTGCTTACCATTTTCTCTCATCTTTTTGCCCCATCGCTCTGTACCATTTCGTCCATGTTTCCTCTTTTGTACATTGCTTTTTTCTTTATCTTTCACCTTCCTATATTTGCATATATGTGCAATGCTACATTCATGTCGAATATATACAGGGAAATTGGTCGGTCGCTTCGTTGTCAATTGAAATCACCATTTCACGCATCCTTATCACATAATTAGTAGCACCCGGACAACAATAATTAACTTCAAATTATTGTTGTAAGTCAGGTTCATCACTTCATCATTTAAATAGTTCTAGCTGCCGAGAGAAGGGTTCATGACTTAGCATACATCAAACACAAACCAGACTAGGCCAAATTAATAAATAGAAAATGCCTTAAGTTTTTTTAAAAGTTTATTTAATTAAAAAAAACCAATCAAAGAACCTTATAAAACTAATAGGCCACGGCCTATTTAAATAAATAAAATTAATATAAATTGTTTTATTATTTTTAATATATTTATATGTTTAAACATGTTAGACTATATAATTATTTAACCATGTAAATCTCTTTAGAAATGATAAATGACCTTTTTATTTTGACTTAATTAGACAATATATTAATACTAATATATTTTAGTTTGTTAGCTTATAAATTTTATGACGAGTTTACAAATAGATTTTTTGATCTACTTAATTGTCGTATAATAGCATATGGCAAGTAACAGGTTAAGCTCAAACCTTGAATTTTTTAAAGTATGCCTTAAGCAAAGCCTAATCTACTTTAACTAGAGGTTTCGATTAACAAGCCTTGTAAACGAAAAAGTTTAACCACCTACATAGTGCATTAACTGCAAGTATGGATTCTCGACTCACGACTACACCTGCATCATGTGTGATACTTTGGCTAAGACTAAAAAAAATCCCAAAAATTAAAGCTTAATTACACTTTTAATCCTCTTAATTTGGACAATGTGTTGTTTTACTTATTTTAGTCCCCCCCAAACATCTTTGGCGACATTTAGTCCCTCAACTTAAAAATTATCGCAAATTGAGTCCCTCACTCAACTTCAAACTCTCAAGGTCTATTATCATCAAAATGTTACATTTTCCTAAAAATAAAAAATCTCAACTTCTCATATCTTTAAACTTACAAAACTCTTCAAAATGATAAAAATTTCACTAATTTTTATACTTTTTAACCTTAAAAAATGTATCCTATATCAAATTCATCTTGAACCCTAAAATTGTTGAAGAGAAAATGAAGATTTAAATATTTTATGCTTATGAAAATCAAGGGAAGGACCAATTTGCAATAATTTAAAAGTCGAGGGACTAAATAAAACAAGGGACTAAATAACACATTACACAAACAAAATAAGGGAACAGAAAGTGCAATTAAACTAAAAAATGATTTTCAAGTACAAACATATTAATAATTATTTGTATACTCCCTACTATACTTCTAAGATGGTCCAAAGCAAGGGTGGGCATCCATCATGGCCATGAACATAACATAACAACTGACAACACATGAGTAGACACTCCACTATCAATATAATGGACTCTAACTTGTCCACCACTCCTCCATCCATCCAGATCATATCTTGAGTTTTTCCTATGTTGAGTGATGAGAATTGGCCAAATCCACTATGGCAAAGGTCACCCCACAACACAACACAACCCAACCTAACCGACTCATCACATCACATTATTGTTTTTTGTTACCCTAACCCACGTGTCTCCACTCCCCCCCTAATTCGCATTCACCATCGACCTTTCCTCTCCCCGCACGCGCTCTCATCATCATGATCGCGCATGCAACCATATCAAACCCCACCATTCCCCCACCCCAACTAACACTCTCCCAATTTTCTAACTCATTACAATTAATTCGTTCACACTCTAATTTCACTCAAATGTAGAAACAACAGTTATCCCTAACTCTAACTCAGTTTCTTAATTGTTTCTATTGGTTAATAAGATATTAGAATGCTGCTATAATCATACACATTAATTAATATATGGAAGGATTAACAATTTAACAACACAGAACAAGCCAAAGTAAGATTACAAACCTAAACAGCAATCAAATATATAATAAAACACTGCTGATGCTGTTATATTTTCTCTGTTGCTCTAAACAATCAAATTCCAAATACACATATTATATAACAATCCCAGAAAATTAGAGAGGGAAAACAAACAGAAACTAACATGGAAGTTAGTTGTGCATGCACATCATCACTAATTAAAAACCAAGCTCAATAATCACCTCCCAAATTCAAAAAAAAGGAAAAAAATATTATACACCTCATGATTAATTATATGAAGTCCTTCCAGTTTTTCTGTTTAGATTTTGAAGTTTCTTTGCTTCTTGTTTCAAGTTAAAATATTATATATAATTAAAAAGGAGAAAGGATTTTTTTCTCATCATGGAAGATGAAAGAGAGTGGAATTGTCATGATCAGACCAGTGAGTGTGATTCCAGTAAGCCTGATCAACTGTGTTAGGAAGATCAAACAAACCTTGATGATCCGCACCACCGCTATGCCAATCCAACGATCCAAATCCTCCGCCGTTGCCGCCGGCGGCGGCACTGAGAATATTCCCCTGCAACTTTAGTTCTTGTTCTCCTGGGTGATGGTGCTGCCACTGAAACGACGATGCATCAGGTGGAATACCGTTGTTGTTGCCGAATCCGAAAGCCAATGCATCGTTGGTGGTGGAAGATGAAGCGATCAAGCTGGTGAAGTTCCCAATCTCGGAGAAAATACCACCGCCGCCACAGTCCCCTGTTCCTGCTTGTTCCAGAGCATTCGCATCCAGAACAGAGTTCAACAATTTCGACTCGTGCATGTTGTTGGAATTCGGGTCGGAGTTCAACGCCGGAGCTGAAACGGCTTCCGTTACGGCGGCGGTGAGGCTGGAGCTCTCGCTACTGGAATGAGAGTTGGAGTTGTGCTCTGGCTCTGGCAGCTGGAGATCGGTGGTTTCCGACGAGGAAGAGTTTTTGGGCTTACTGGAGCGTTTGGTGGACTTCCGGCAGCCACCGCCGACGGGGACGTTGCGGAGGACGCCGCCTTTGGTCCAGTAACGGCGGCAGTTTTTGCAGAAGTGGCGGGGCTGAGAGAGGTTGTAGTTGTTGTAGTAGCAGAACTTGGTGTTGATGGAGTCACAGCGGGGGCACTTGAGAGCCTGGTTGTTCTGTTGGTGGTGAGGTCGGAGCCTCCTGTCAGCACCGCCGAAGAACCTGCTTCCTCCACCACCACCGCCACCTCCTCCGATTGGATGTATTTCCTGCATTTCGATGTGGGACTAGAGAAACTCGTTTGAAATGAAATATTGGAAGCAGGGGGAGATTTTTTGAAATTAATTTATTGTGGGTAGTTGGGGAATTGGGTGGGAATTGAGGAGATTTTGTGTTATGATGAGTGTGATCAGATGAGAAGGTAGAGATATCAATCACCTGAGACAAGTGTGATTGATTGTGTCAGTGTGTGAAGTGGGAGGGGGAAGAGTGTGGTGTGGAGAAAAATTGCAGTGCAGAGCAGAGCAGAGAGAGCAGAGAGATGAAGAAACTGGTTCCATAGGAGTTTCTGAGTCTGTGACTGACAAATATCCTCTCAACTCAAACGTACTCTATCTACATTTTCTATTATTTTTCAAACTGAATTGACCCAACCACCCCTTTAACGTACTCATAACTACGTTCATGGCCCATGGGACTTGCTTGAATATACCAAAATATCCCTCCCCCTTCATATCCTTATTCCCCTCAAACTCTCAAACCCCTCTCGCCCCTTTCACAGAAACCACCTTCTGCCACAAGCTCTCAATCTCGCCACATAAACCCCAAGCTATAACATCAACATCGAGACCCCACCGCTCGCGGCCACCACCACCTTAACCAACGCTAGAACTGGCAAGTTGTCGTCTCGACCCCACACTTAAATTTTGTTTGTCCTCAAGCAGATGCACATAATCAAAGCCAGTTTTCTAAGGGATTAGTCTAAGAATAGTGTGAGTTACCCCTGCAGTCTAGTGGTCCCGGCAGTAAAGCCTTGGATAGGTAGTGAGCCCGTTGGTTTAGCTAGATTGGGAAGAAGCACGAACCTTGGTACAAACCCCATTAAAAAATGGCAAGATTAATTAAAACCTTAAGTGAGATAAGCTTGGGAAAACCTAATAATAAAATGATAATCCCACCTTCAGCCTCTAGTACAGAGGAGATCAATAGATTGTCTCAACAAGAACTAGAAATAGCCTCTATAGAAAGAGCCCTTCAAAACTGGTCAATACCCATAGTCAAGAAGAAAGAAATTTACACGCAATATACTTTGTTCAATAGGTCTGACGACTCTATTTTTACAATAGAATGTTGTCAGCATAGTTCTGATCACAAGAGTACTATAAAATTGTTAAATGAAGATATTTTAGATCAACATATAAAAAATGGATATAATTTTATTCACATAGGTTTAGTGCAAGTAGCTGCAAAACCTAATTTCCGACCAGGAATTAATTCTCCAATAATTGTCATGTTGAGAGACATGAGATTGTTAAAACCAAAAGATTCTTTAATTGCTGTTTTAGAATCAAACCTTCATGATGGTCCTGTTTTCTTTAATTGTTATCCAAACTATGCCATGAATCTACAAAACAGTTGGACTAAAAATGCTTTGCAACTAGATTTGTTGGCAAATGATGACATATTTGAAGAAGAAAGTGATCCTTTTTCAATAATATATAGAGTTTATTATAAAGTTTCAAAAATTAATTATAATTTTAAAGCCTTAAGATCATCACCAAAACAAGAAACTATTATGTTAGAAGCAAATCTAAAGAGATCTTCAGTACAAGTTCCGAAGAAGCTTACTCATGATGAAATTATGAGTAAGGTTCCTGAAGAATGGGTATTCAAGAACTCTTTACCTCAACAAAAAGTTCATAATACACAAGTACGAGAACTAATTCAAGAAGGGACAAATCTAACTCTAAGGATGAATAGATCAAATTCATTTGCGGTTAGAACTCCTGAACAATTATATAAAGTAGACATCCCCAGAACTTCTGTATCCTCAACAGAATCAACAATAAGACTCAAAGGGTTAGATAATAGTTATCCAAACCTCTCTCAACCTGTTTACCAGACAAATACAGGTTCTCCTGAATATTCTCCAACCGCTTCTCAAGTTTTAAACACATTAACAAGAGAGTACCCTTTCCAAATTGACAAGAAGTGGATTAAAGAAGATTTTTTAGCGGATTACAATAAGCCAAAAAGGGATTGGTATTTTGCAACCTTTCCTAAAGAAGAAACAGAAAACTATAGGACTCTATATTACCAGTCTATGGAAGATCAAGAACTTAACTATTATTTCTTTGACTGGTTTGAATCATTCTGTATCAAAACTAATATAGATTATCCTTTCTCAAAAGAAGTTAATCCTCTAGGAAAAATAAGTTCAAACTGGAAAACTATTCAAGATAAGGTAGTAACCTCAGAATATCCACCCCAAGATGGAGTAAAAATCCAAGTAGGAGATCAAGAAGTCAAAGCCTCTCCGTACAAAAAGATAAATAAAGAAGGAATAGTTGATAAAGAAGACATTGGTAAAATTCATCAGCAAATGAATTATTCAAACCTTATGTTAACTACCATGACCAAACAGTTAACAAGGATAGAATCAAAGGAAGAAAAAAGTATTCCTAAAAATCCTATTCTTTCCATGACAGGAAAAGGTTTACAAAGCCCTATTCTGAAGGTCCCTAGCTATACAAAAGAAGATCTAAGTTCTATCAAGATTTCTAAAACACAAGACTTAGAAGATATTAAAATTAAACTGCAAAAACTTACTATAAGGGATCCAATAGTAAATCATCTTGAAAAAGAAGATTTATCCATTAATAAGATAAAAGGAAACCAACCACATTATCCCAAGCTTAGGAATTATTACAATAGACCAACCTATCCAGATGTCCAATTTGAGGAACGAGGAGAACTTGTTCAAAATCATTTTTCAGGATCTGGAATTAATGAATGGAATCTAGATGACATGAGTGAACAAGCTATTCTTGATTTAACAAATCAAATGGTTATGGATGCTATGGCTTATAAGTCAAAAAACAATTCTGATAGAGCAGCTGCCTTGGTCATTACTCAAGGCTTCACTGGTCAGTTAAAAGGTTGGTGGGATAACTTAATAAATGAACAAGATAGAATGGTAATCCTAACCAAGACAAAAGAAAATGGTGAGGAAGATGTCGTTTCTACATTAGTTTACACAATAATATTACACTTTGTAGGAGATCCCAATATGTTAAGAGAAAGAGCAAAAAACCAGCTCGTCAATCTCTACTGTCCAACCATGTCTGATTACCGTTGGTATAAAGACATGTTCCTTTCAAAAGTTGTATTAAGAGAAGATGGGTCCAGTGCATTCTGGAAAGAGCGCTTCATAGCTGAGCTTCCCAGATTAATGCAAGAAAAAGTCTACCAAACCATCCAAACCTTCAGTGAAAGTTCCCCTGATTTTAACTTATTAACTTTTGGACAAATTCATAATGCAATAATTCATACGGGTTTGCAAGTTTGTACCGACTTCAAACTCCAAAATAAAATGCAAAAAGAAGTTTCAATAAGCAGACGAGAAGTAGGAAACTTCTGCCAACAATATGGAGTAGAACCCATTAGAGCTCCTACCACACAACACAAAAGAACTATCAAAAGAAAAGCAGCTTAGAGAGACTCCTCAACCAACAAGAGACCTTTTAGGAAAAGATCTAATTTTCAAAAACCAGAACAAACAAACAAACAAAGGCTTTAATAAGAAGCCTACTAAAAGTTCTAACAATAATAAGAAAAATGTTTGTTGGAAGTGTGGAAGACCAGGTCATTATGCTAATAAATCCACAACTCAACAAAAGATTAATAATCTTAAACTTGAAGAAAATATCAAACAATGTTTATTAAGTATTTTAATAAATACCGAAGAACCTGAAGACTTGTCTACTTCAGAATATGAAGAAGACGACGAGGTCAATCAAATTGAATACTCTAATGAAACAGACTCTAATCTTTCTGAAAATGAAGAAGAAGAGTGTATAGGTCAAGATGGAACAAGTCCTTGTGGTTGTTCAAGTTGTCTCAGGCAAGTTAACATGCTCTCTAAAGATCAAACTCTCAGTCTAATTTCCATAATTGACAAAATGGAAGATTCGCCTCTTAGGGATGAATTCATAAGCCAATTAAATGTTTTGGTCGAAAAAACTGAAAAATTTAAAATTGAAGAGGTAGACCCAATAAATATGAATGAGATCCTTAAAAGGTTTAAAAAACCAAGTAAGACTGTCTCAATAAAAGATCTTCAAGGTGAGATCAAAATGATTAAAGAAGAGATAACTACTCTAAAACAAAATGACATTAATTTAGAGTATAGGTTAATGGAATTAGAGGGTAAGGAGATCCTAAAAACCCAGAATTACAAAGCTAGTTCTTCTAGGGGTGAAGACCTCGACAATTCAGATAGTAATCAGCAAACATATATTAACATGCTCAATATAATTACCATACACAAGTGGCATTGTGAAATAACTTTAGTAATCCATGAAGAAAGATTTGACATTGTGGCTCTAATAGATAGCGGAGCTGATGTAAATTGCATTCAAGAAGGATTGATTCCTACCCAATACTACGAAAAAACTACCGAAGGAGTTAGTAGTGCCACAGGATCAAAACTTAATATACGATATAAATTATCACAAGCAAAAATTTGTAAAAACAAAATCTGCTACACTACCTAATTTGTTCTAGCAAAAAATATATCAAACAAGGTAATATTAGGAACACCGTTCATAAGCTTATTATACCCATTTGGCGCTTCAAGAAAAGGATTAATTACAGAAGCTCTAAGACAAGAAGTTTTCTTTGAATTCTTACAGCCCCCAAGGTTAAAAGAACTAAATCTTCTACAAGATGCGTCAATTTCAAGAGTTAATCTAATTCAGCGAAAAAGAGATACTCTAATTGAACAAAAGAGAAAACATATCAAGATGTTGAATAAGGAAATTCAATATAAAGGAATTGAAGAACAGATTCAGACTCCAAATCTTCAAAAGATAATCACAAAATTTCAAGATAAAATAGAAAGGGAAATTTATGAAATAAATCTTATGGCTTTCCATCATCGCAAGACTCACACCATTACTTTACCATATGAAGAAGGATTTAACGAGAAAAACATACCTACAAAAGCACGTCCTATTCAAATGAATCAACAATATCTAGAATATTGTAAAAAAGAGATTCAAGAATATTTAGACAAAGGTCTTGTTAGACCCTCAAAATCACCATGGAGTTGTTCAGGGTTTTATGTGCTCAACGCTTCTGAACAAGAACGTGGTGCTCCAAGGCTAGTCATCAATTATAAACCTCTTAACAAGGTATTAAGATGGATCAGGTACCCAATACCTAATAAGAGTGATTTAATCAAAAGATTACATAACTCTACTATATTCTCAAAATTTGATATGAAATCAGGATATTATCAAATTTCAGTGGCAGAAGAAGATAGATACAAAACTGCATTTGTAGTTCCTTTTTGCCATTATGAGTGGAACGTAATGCCTCAAGGTCTCAAAAACGCTCCCAGTGAATTCCAAAATAACATGAATGAAATCTTTAACCCCTATATGGAGTTTGCAATAGTTTATCTAGATGATGTCTTAATATTTTCAAAAAATATTAGTCAACACATTCAACACTTAAATAAATTCATTGAAGTTATCAAAGAAAATGGTTTAGTAGTCTCGGCCAAGAAAATGAAAATCTTTCAAACTAAAACAAGATTTCTTGGTTATGAAATTTATCAAAGCACAATAACCCCTATTCAAAGATCCTTAGAATTTGCTGGAAAATTTCCAGATGAAATCAAAGATAAAAACCAGTTACAAAGATTTTTAGGTTGTGTAAATTACATAGCCGATTTCATTCCAAACATTAGGGTCGTATGTGCTTGTAACACCCCAATTTCTCAACTGAGGAGTCACATTAGTTACCTAACAAAATCTAAGGACTATTTCGTAATCCTAAGAAAACACAATATATTTTTTTCCTTTTCGAAACAACTGAACATAATTGAATACATAACATAGACTTTATTCAACAACCCGTTCCCGACATATAATAATAGTGTCATACAATATCGTAAGCAGGTTTCCAAAATAAGTACGCTCACTGGAACAGTGGCGGAGATAAAGTTTAACAACAGAGTTTTCAGATGGGGATAGAAACTCAGACATAGTCCACCAAAAGGAAGAAGCAACTGCCTCATCCACCTTTACACGACTGCCCACGGTCACGGTCTCCAACTCGAACGGCTAAGCTTCAGCGGAAGGCTCACCATCGCCTAATAGCGTTAAGCGCCCAAACAACAAGTAGCAAATAGAAAGGGTTAACTCCATGCAATTACCATGTATGAAAGAGAAAATCATGCTATTCAAATTTAATTACCTATCATGGTAAATGAACTAGCAACATAACTAAACTCGTATATAAGCTAACAATATAATCAAAGATAGATATCAATAGAAGCAGCAACATAGAATTAGACCAGGTATAAACAACTTCAACAATATAGAATCAAATCGTATGACAATAACCTCAAATCAGATATAAACGATATCACTACATATCATCAAATCATATATAAACAAAATCACATCTAATCAGATATCAAAAACCTCAACAATATAATACCAATAGACCAAAATCCAACAACATGGGGTCAGGTGTTAGTTCCCTATAATGCAACTATATGCTGCTACCAAAATGGATCGATCAATAGTGTCTCTCAAGACGGGACAGAGCGGGAAACAGACTCCCCTGAACTATCACCAAATAACGCCCATAAAAGACGGGACAGACGGAGAACCGAACTCCCCTGAATGCCACTTAATAACGCCCATGAAAGACGGGACAATCACGTGGGACAATCACCACCACACTGCCACCTTAGGACATCCCGAAAGATGGGACGATCACGTGGGACAATCACCACCACACCGCCACTTTATAACGCCTTAAAAGACGGGACAATCACGTGGGACAATCACCACCACATTGCCACTTCAAGTTCAAGCCCTAAATGCCAAGTCAATCAACAACTCCCAAATCCAATAACCAAGTCAAGTATCAACAATAACCATGTCATATCCACTAGAAAGCAGTAATGACAGAAACCAGTAAACGACTGAAGCCTCTCAGAAAACGGAGACACACGTCTCAATAAGTTCACTCGGCCGAAGCCTTCAGAAAACATTTGGCACAAGCCTTAGAAACAGTCAACATAAGCAAGCATACAACATTGCAAGCATAATAATCATAATCCAATGTCAATCAATATAAACATCTTCATCTCAAATGCATGCAGTGCGATAAAAGCAGGCAAGACTCAAAGACACGCTAAAATTGAGTTACCCTTACCTTCGTGAGTAGAAGTTGGGCATGGAAGTTGTGAACCTAGAACAAGGAAACACAATCATCAACACAAGCCCTACTAGAAGTAACACTATCTAATAACGCTAATCGAAACCGGAAAGAAAGCTTTTAAAGCTTCAGAGTTCCTCTTAAGGCACGAATTGACAACAGAACTTCGTTCGCTAAAACGAGCATAACTCGAGCTACAGAACTCGGAATGACACGAAACCAGCGCCAAAATTTCAACAATCGAAAGAGCTACGCAAAGGTTTAGGTCATAGAGACCCAAAAATTATTTTTGGACACGGTACCCTAAGCAATAGGTTTCGGCCACTATGTAAAATAGGGTTTCCGATTTTTTTCTTCGATCTAAATCGATTCCTAGGTATTCTTAGGCAATATCTAGGCCAGGGAAACTCTCAGAAAAATTATCGAATCGAAAACTGTCGCAGGGGTATTTTGGTCAATATTTTTAGCTCGGAAACTCAAAATCAGAATTTCGAAAAACAAATTAGATGGGGTCGATACCAACGACGATTATGACGACTAATCCTACTAACGCTAAGCTCAATCGAGAGTTTTTGATTCAAAAAGCGGAACCTTTGTCAGAAATGGGTATTTTGAGCAGAATCGAAACTCGGCGGCCTTTCGGCAACATTCGGCAAAATGTAATCTGCTAAACATGCTCAGGGGCACGTAGGGAATAAGTTTAGACACTAAAATCAAGCTATTTGGACAGTTTTACAAAAAGCTCAAAACTTGGAGCACAGAAAGACATAGAGAAAAACGACATAATTTAAGATCAGAAGAAAGAAATAACATCAGTACCTCGAGGCCTACGCGTAGCAACGAACAGAGCAACGATCAGGCAAGAACCGGAAAAAATCAAATCTCCTCCTTTCCTCCAAGAAGCTCACGGCCGTGTGTGTGTTGTGTGATTTTTTTTTTTTGATTTTTTTCATTTTTTGAAGTCCTATTTATAGGAAATTGAAAACGTGAGAAAATGATTATTTCGCGATTCCGATTTTTCCTACTGATTCCAACGTATTTTAGACACGATATTCTTCCCGCTGAATCTTCTAATTCTTCAAAGAAATATCAGTATGATTTTTGGTTTTCGAGGCTTGTTTTTTGATGTTTACCGGCTTAAAATGCACTTTATGATTTTGACCTCGGATGCAGAAACTTCCTTCTGAAGAAAGATTTGGAACGTCGATTAGAGTGGGCGTGTGGAATCTTCGTTTGAAGCTCCGAATAGAAAAAGTCTTCATCGTAGGTTAATTTAATAGCTCTAGAAAAACCAGGGATTCAGTTTCGGCAAACCTCCCGGTAACGGAAATGAGTGTTCGTAAATTTCAGGGTTTCATATTAATCTGCTTGCCGTAGGAAGGTATACGAGCAATTCTGTATATCTCCAGAATTCTTATGACTTAATTTCTACAGTGTTTTAAGAGTACTTTGGCTCTCTATAAACGCTCTCGTTCTAAGACAGTCATGTAAATGAGTCAAGTTATCGACTTTGATACAATCCTTAGCCTTTTCCTGAACTTTCTCCTTCATAGATTTATTCCATTCAATAAACACTTGTTCAGGTTTTTCCTTCAGGATACATCAAACCTAATCGTGAATAAGAATTTTACTCACCTATTCTAAGCTTAAAACTTGGGTCTTACAGTGCTCCCTTGTTCAAAAGGCTTAGAAAGGACCCTCCACAATGGGATGAAGAAATGACCATAGCCATTCAAAAGATAAAGGAGTCAGTTAAATATCTTCCTTGCCTAGGAATACCAGACCCTGAAGCCTCTCTAATAGTAGAGACAGATGCCTCAGATCTAGGTTATGGAGGAATCCTTAAACAAAAATGTGTTGATTCTTCAAAAGAGCAAATTGTGAGATTTTATTCAGAAATTTGACATCCTGCCCAACAAAAGTATTCAACTGTCAAAAAAGAGATTCTGGCAATAGTTTTATGCGTTACAAAATTTCAAGATGATCCTTTCAATAAAAAGTTTTTAATCAAAACCGATTGTAAAGCAGCCCCTTCTGTTTTACAAAAAGATGTTAAAAATATGGTTTCAAAACATATTTTCGCCAGATGGCAATCATTACTTTCCTGCTTTGAATTTGATATTATTCATATTAAAGGAGATCAAAATTCTCTCCCAGATTTCCTAACAAGAGAATTCTTACAGGGAAACCATGAGTGAGAAACCCACTTCGAGAGATCAATATGGTCCCCCACTGGGATCGTCCTGAAAACTACCAAGCTCAATAACTGGATCATCAGCCCCAGTGGCAGTAACCCCTCTCAAAACAATTAAGCCTCCTAGCCCATCAACACCAACAAAATCATCCCAAAGGCCCACTGCCTCTCAAATAGTGCAATCTCCCGCAAAATCAAAAAGCTCATTAGTCCCCTTATCCAACAAATATTCCATACTAGATTATCAAAACACCATTTCTTCAAAAACCCCAGGCAAAACAGAACAATATGAGTATCAAGAGAAACCAGAATGCCTTCCATCAATAATGATCGAAAAAGCTTGGTTTAACTGCAATCCAAGGGAAATCGCTAAACAAGTATTTCCCCCAAACTTTCATTACATGCCAGGACACCCTTCAAAAGGTAGACTCTTTTATGAGTTCATCCTAGTAGATACCGATTCAATAGAGGTCACTCATAATAAAGACAAAAATGGAGAAATCATCTACTCCAAACTAAAGATTCTCAAGGTTCTCAATATGCAAGATTGGAAGCACCCTCTGTTCCAATCAAAACAATTCTCAAGAGAATTTACTCCAACGGGTCATAAATACTTGGATTACATGGATGCATGGTATTATTTCCTATTTCTCCGGCCATTCCAGCATTCATGGTTCTTTTGGTTCAAGAAGGGCATCCCTCTAAGATTCCCACAATGGTTCAAACTTTGGTTTCATCAGATAGGGCTAGATTTTATCATTTTTCCTGAAGAAGTTCAACCTCTGTTCAATTACTTTGTTCAAAAGACTCATTTCCAACCTGAAGAAAGGCTTTTATACTTCACTGCCTCACAAGCCATTTCATGGATCATGACTTGGGATTGGTGTTCGGTTCAGCTCTATAATGACATTAATCTCTATCATCTTCAAAAGTCTATCATAATCAAATGGTGGGCTAAGTTCGACGTCAGGCTAATTCAAAAGGGAAAAATTGATGAATGGGTCAAGAGTTACTTTCTTACCCAGAAAAGTCAAGACCAGTTAACTGGCACTCCCTCTACGCCTCAAATCAACCAAGAGGCCCTATTTTTACAAGAAAAATCAAAGATTATGGCTGAGCTAGCTTCAGCTACATCTCAAGAAGAGTTCAAATCAAGATTGGAGTTAGTCTCTGGAAGTCAGAAATCTGATTCACTAGAGGACGAAGCTTCTTCCAATTTGCAAAATAATTATCTTGAAGACAATGAAGATGATTGCTTCAACATGGGATTCCACTCTTTTTACTAAAGTGGAAAATATTATTGCAGAAAAGACAAGACATACTGTTCAAGATCAAAAGCAAATCATCAGGCGTGGCCGACAAGGTCTATCAGCCATCCATCAAAAGAAAAAGACGACAAAAGAGTCATCAATAATTTTCAAAAAAGTAGAACTCAAGTTATCCTAAAAAGTAATCAGAGTTAATGTAACCCAAGATACAGTAGTACTCTAGGTGTATAAAAGGAAGCTTACCCATGAGGGAAAGGCATCCGAAAACTCCATCCCCTTATTTCTCCCTTGTAATATCTCCTTGTAATCCTTATTCTGAAGTTTCAAGCAAAAGCTCTGTTATTGTAAGTATTTTGATCTTGTATTTTGCAAATTTCAAGTTTCTGTTTTCAAGATTCATGTTTTAACTCTGAATTTATTATGTTTAATTTTGAATTTATTATGTTTAATTTTAATATGCATATGTTTCCAGCTCTGGTAAAGAATGTCCCAAAATATCAAAATTGAGAGTTTTTTTTCAAACGAGGCTAGAAGCCCAAAAGAAGAGGAACTAATTACTCCTCATCAAAATTGAATGTCTCCATATATCAGAGTACAACATATATACTATGGATGAGACCCTCAATGAAGTAATCACCTCTAGCTTTGGTCACACACGTCTTTTTACTAGAAGAAAGGTCTGCTTTAGAATAAAAAAAAAGTGTCAGCCTCAACATGAATACTAATTTTTGCTCATTTGCATTAGCTAGATCGATGCAACTCTGACAAAAACTATCGATTTTAAGTTCTATTATACTTAGAGAATAGCCCTTGCTAATAGGCCATTAGCATCATTTGCAACTGACACTTAAATCACCAACCAACTTAGTGTCAGCTTGCCGTCCATTTGCAGTGGTTTTTGTCAGACTTTAAAATCACTGACCACGTTAGCGCCGGTATTGACTGCGCTTATGTGAAGTAAGTACGACTCATCTCGCAGACCCTCAAATTAGCGCCAACAAACTTTGAAGATTTCTCTGCTTGATTGTTCTTAAAAGCTCTGTTCCACCCCACCCCCCCACCTTTTGGAACCTTCACACTCTTAAAACCTAACATCTTTACCGCCCTCCCCCTTCATATCCTTATTCCCCTCAAACTCTCAAACCCCTCTCGCCCCTTACACAGAAACCACCTTTTGCCACAAGCTCCCAATCTCGCCACATAAACCCCAAGCTATAACATCAACATCGGGACCCCACCGCTCGCGGCCACCACCACCTTAACCAACGCTGGAACTGCCAAGTTGTCGTCTCGACCCCACACTTAAATTTCGTTTGTCCTCAAGCAGATGCACATACTATATACTATATATATATATATATATATATATAAAGAATGTCCCAAAATATCAAAATTGAGAGTTTTTTTCCAAACGGGGCTAGAAGCCCAAAAGAAGAGGAATTAATTACTCCTCATCAAAATTCAATGTCTCCATATATCAGAGTACAACATATATACTATGGATGAGACCCTCAATGAAGTAATCGCCTCTAGCTTTGGTCACACACATCTTTTTACCAAGTTGATCAGGCTCAATACCTTGAAGATGAAAATTCAGAAAAAAAAAAACCCACTAGTAAGGCCAATGAGTCTATCTCATCAAGTAGTCACATCTAAACTGAGATCATCTCTTAATATATTCAATCCCTAACAACTCCATCTAGAAAAGGTACAACCTTAACTCTAGGAAATCATACAACACTCCATTAGGATTCATTCTTAACTTCTATCTCTCCTTACTAACATATCTCTACAAAACAACTTCTAGGCTTAGAAACATCTCTAAACCCTATACAACTGTCCTAATCAGAACACAAACATCAGTCAAAGGAATGTGCCTAATGCATACTCCTTTCCCTGTCCAACAACATATAGTCTCTACTTGGAATACCGTATAACAAAGCAGGAAAACAACAAGTACAGTAAATATTTTTGTGGGGGTACTAACCATCTAGTCAAAAGTCAAGTGGTTAGTGCTCAAGACAGCAACAACAAACAAGAAACATATAGTAGACAATATAAACAATTATCATATAATACATAAGGTAACACTCTGTCAATCGATCAACACCCAGCCGATCAATTACAGAGTTGAAACAACCTAGCACAGAATACCTATTCCCCAACAAGCTCTGGTTTCTCAACCAAAGCTCTGATACCACAAATGTAACGTTCCGAATTTCAGGGGTTACGGTAACAATCTGATAAAATAAATATGCAATGTTTTTCAAAAGGATTTATAAAACGAGTATTATTTTTTCCTCTCAAAGTATTTCCGAAACATGTCATGCATACTCCCAACTGAAATCAAATTACATCTAGTCTTGAACAAGGTGAGTACCCGAAACCCCAAATATAAATTTCTAAAATCATTATGCAAGCTTAAACCAATAATTTGGTAAGCTTTCTAACCCAATGCTCTAGCCCTACACCCGACTCTATTCTTCGAGTCTTCCACAGTTCTTCAAGTCCTCATCTCCACTCGCACAAAGGTTAAGCTCCTTCGAAGATTCTCCATCGCCTAATAGCGTTAAGCGCCCAAACAACAAATAACAAACAGAAAGGGTTAACTTCATGCAATTACCACGTATAAAAGAGAAAAGCATGCTATCAAAGTTTAAGTGTGTAACATGGCACATAAGCTAGCAACTTAATTCAAGATAGATAACGACATATATCCAACAACCTAAATTTAATTCAGATATCAACAACATAGATTTAAATCAGATATCAACAAAATCAACAACATAAAATCAAACCAGATATCCACAACCTCAACAATATAAATCAAATCAGATATAAACAATCCTCAACAATACAACATCAATTCATATATCAACAACTTCAACAATATAACCTCAAATCAGATATCCACAACCTTAACAATATAAATCAAATCAAATTAAATCCAATATATAAGTGCCCTGTAGTACAACTATGTGCTACTACCAAGACATGTCAAATAAAAAACGTCTCGCAAGACGGGACAGTCACCTGGAACGAAAACCATTGATCTTCCACTTAATAACGCCATGAAGGCCACACAGTCCGCCACGAAGGCCACACAGTCCGTCAAATCAAAAGCGTCTCGCAAGACGGGACAGTCACGTGGAACGAAAACCACTGATCTGCCACTTAACGCCACTATGGACGGGACAATTACGCAGAACCATCGCCACTACATTGCCACTTTAGGACATCTCGAAAGATGAGATAGTCATGTGAAAATATCCACTCCACTACCACTTGATAACGCCTCGAAAGACGGGAAAGTCATGTGAAAATATTCACTCCACCACCACTAAGTAACGCCTCGAAAGACGGGATAGTCATGTGAAAATATTCACTCCACTACCACTTGATAACGCCTCGAAAGACGGGACAATCCCGTGGGACAAACCCACCTCATCGTCACTTCAAGCAAACCAAAACATCTCATCCAACTCAGTGGTCACTCAAACAACAATCTCAAATTCAATAATCAAATCAACATAATCACATGTTATTCATATTATCAACAAACATACGTCTCATCAAAATGCATACTAACTCAACTCACTATTTCAACATAACAACAATCAAGGTATCAACAATAACCATGTCTTATCTACTAGAAAGCAGTAATGACATAAACCAGTAAACGGCCGAAGCCTCTCAGAAAACGGAGACACACGTCTCAATAAGTTCACTCGGTCGAAGCCTCCAGAAAACATTTGGCACAAGCCTCAGAAACAGTCAACATAAGCAAGCATACAACATTGCAAGCATACAATATTTCAATCAACGCCAATCAAATTAAACATCTTCATCTCAAGCGCATGCAGTGCGAATAAATCATGCAAGACTCAAATGACGCTCTAAAACTGAGTTACCCTTACCTTAGCCAATTTCTCCATCCAAGCTCAACATCCCAGTCCAATCCAAAATAAAGCTACCGAATTCAGCAAGTTCCCCGGGCGTCCTCCTCAGTTGTGAAACTTCACCAATTGCACCAAAGTCTCTTTCCTCAGCTCAACTCGTTCCAAACCTTAAGCAAAGTATCATTGCTTAGTCGCTAAGAAATAATACAACTAATAACACTATCATAATCCGAAAAGAAGCTTTCGAAGCTCTATAGTTCGACATTTAGGCACGAATGGACAATAAGACATGTTTTCGCTAAAATGCGCATAACTCGAGCTACAGAACTCGGAATAACATGAAACTAAAGCCAAAATTTTGATAACAGAGAGGGCTACGCTATGGACCAGGCCCTACAAACCCAGAAATTATTTTTTGACACGGTACAGCCCCAACAGGTTTCGGCCACTACCAAAGAATATGGTTTCCCGAACTTTTCTTCGATCTAAATTAATTCCTAGGTATTCTTAGGTGATATCTAGGGTAAAATAATGCTCGAAAAAATTTTAGAAATTGCTATGCTACTAGGTGCTTTTGGGTCCAAACTTCAAGCTCAAAACTCAAAATTAAAATCTTTGAAAACAAATTTGATAGGATCGTAGATCAGGGCATTTATAGCAACTAATTCTATAGGCACGAAGCAAGATCAAGACTTTTTGAATCAAAAAGTAAATTCATAGAGAAAATGAGTTTCGGGATTTAAAACTCATATCTACGGCGACTCGGTGAAAATCCAAACAAACCGAGAGCGATTATAGCTTGTTGGGTTAGTGGGGAAGATAGTTGAAAAGAAAAATCAAAGCTATCGGACATTTTGACATTTTTCTCCAAACTTTGAGCATAGAAAGACATGGTTTAAAGCTACAGAAAATAGAAACAAAGGTATGAAATAGCAAGATTACCTCGCTGCCGTTCCAAAGAAACTGAAATCGGGTCGATCGGACAAGAACTCGCGAAGAAATCCTCTCCCTCTCTCTCTACAAACCCGCGGCCTCTCTCTCTAGTTGGTGGGAAATGAGATATTTTCTCATTTCCCGCCTTTTATCGCGGACGTCGAAAAAGTAAACTTCGAAGTTTTCCGAAACCGGTCGTTCTGATACTTCCGTCTAACAATAAGAAGTGAATATCTGGCAACAGAATGCCATAACTCAAAATGAAGTTCTCAAAATTGAAGAAAACGATATAAACGCAGTATTGGCCAAAATATGCCGGAAAACTACTTTTTGCAGTTGACGTCGGATGAAGAAACTTCCTTCTGAAGAAATGTCGCAATTGCTGAAAGAATTGTGACACAGCGGATAGAAACTTCGTTAGAAGCTCCGAATAGAAAAACTCTTCATTTAGGGTCTTAATTAAAGTCCCCGAGAAGTTAAAGTGTAGCTTCGACAGACTTCCAGGAAGCAAAACCTAACAAGCGTACAGTCCAGGGTTTCGTATCGAAACACTGGTCATGGGAAAAATACCTAGAGGTTCTTATTCTCTCTTCAATTCTAAAATTCTCTTAAACAGTGCTTTAGGAGCGGATATAGCCTTCTTCAGACACTTTCGACCTTAGTCGGGTGCGAATATGGCTCGTGCTATTACTTAAGCTAACTACAGTGTCAACCTTAAACATAATCTGAACTTCATTATTATATAAATAGTTTTCGTGACTCGTAATAGGTATCGAGTCATGAAAATAACATAAAACAATAAAATATAATTACTTAATTAATCAACACGACGAAAGTAAATAAATAATCTAATTATTTAATTCGGGGTCTTACAAAAACTATCGATTTTAAGTTCTATTATACTTAGAGAATAACCCTTGCTAATAGGTCATTAGCATCATTTGCAACTGACACTTAAATCACCAACCAACGTAGTGTCAGCTTGCCGTCCATTTGCAGTGGTTTTTGTCAGACTTTAAAATCACTAGCCACGTTAGTGTCGGTATTGATTGTGCTAATGTGAAGTAAGTACGACTCATTCTCGCAGACCCTCAAATTAGCGCCAACAAACTTTGAAGATTTCTCCGCTTGATTGTTCTTAAAAGCTCCGTTCCACTCCCCCCCCCCACCTTTTCGAACTTTCACACTCTTAAAACCTAACATGTCTGCCGCCCCTACCTCTTTCGTATCCTCCCCTTCATATCTTTATTCCCCTCAAACTCTCAAACCCCCTCTCGCCCCTTACCCTGTGACTGCCTTTCACCAGAAAGCACCTTCTGCCACAAGGTTCCAATCTCACCACATAAACTCCAAGCTAGAACATCAACATCGGGATCCCACCGCTCGCGGCCACCACCACCTTAACCAACGCTAGAACTGCCAAGTTGTCGTCTCGACAGCTTTCGCTTCACACCTTCACCCAAGGTCTGGATGTATCCCCACCGCCCTACCTTCCCCCACCCTCTCGCCTCACTCTTAGTCCCTGTCTGATAGTGTGTTTGATTTTCAGTTGCATCAATCCTAAAAAACGTATTTGTATTATTCCGATGTAAAAAAGATAATGAAACTAAGTGGTTGGATTAAGTTAATGTGGTTTCACATTTTATAAAATGTTTAGAGGAACACTCTTAAACAAATAAAATAAACTTGATTTAAACCTACACATTTTTCTATTTTCGTACAACTTATGGTTTTGCCTTTACAAACAAATCATTACTTTAGATTTCGACTTTCAAGTTTGAATTGAACAAGAGGGTAAGCGGACAAGAACAGTAGGGTGGAGATGGATGTTGTGAAATGAAGGAAGACATGTCACCAGTAGAAAAGGGGCAACGTGGATGAGGCTACACCATTTGTTTGACACAGCGAGGCAGTTATGGATAGATATGGTACATATCAAATATCCGAGGGTGGCCGACAAGACAATGCGTCGACAGACAACTGGTGCATGCTATAGTGGATTGCACCTCCCAACCACCCTTCACTCTCCTCCACGTGCCACCGTACACTCCATCGCCTTCTTCCTCGTCATCTTCAACTCTCTCACTCTTGACTCTTCCGATCGAATCATAATTATTCTTTTATTAAATAATTAATAGTGCTATATCATCTTCTTCATACATTTATAGATTATGTTCCCTAATAATAGCTCAAGTGGTAGGAGCTGAGGGTCATATGGATTAGGTAAGGGGAGGTTTAGAGACCAATTCTTGACGGGTGCAATTTATTTTTCTGATGTAAAAAAAAAATCTTGATGAATTCTACACTAATTTGTCAAAAATAAAAAATCACTCCATTGCTTAAATAAATCATAGAAAAATAAATAGAAACAAAAAAATAAATGATACATGTGGTATGATGAAAAAAGAATACTTTAGAAAAAAATATGTACCGCAAAACGCAAAATGTATGTACTATTTAGTTATATTGACAACTAAATGACCTCTTAATTTTTTACCTTAACTATCGCGCTGCGATATCACATTGCATTATATATCAATTTTTTTAACAGCAAAACAGACTTATTGGCATAAAAATACACTGAGAATATCTCACTCTCAGCTGTGATACATCTAGAACACACATCACAATCAATTTTATGATTTTTTTTTTTCTAATTTCTGAGTTTCTACCATATATTTTCTCTTTCTTACAACTCTATTTAGCAAAATGTTAGATAGATACCTAGCTAATTAATTATGTGGATAATTAGAGTGAGAAATAAGAAGATTGAAAATCCTCTATCTTACATATTCATACGATTGAGTTCTTGGATTTTCAAAATAGTGTAGGCTTGCTCATTTCTTATTTTCATTTTCTAAGTTTTTTCTTAACAGATTCATTTACACAGCTGTTTATCAGCATATAATATCACTTTTTTCTCATTGTGTAAAGGTTCTGAAGAGTGAAGATTAAACTGTGTGGAGCTAGAGGTGAAGAAGAGAGAGATAGGAATAAATGAGAGAAAATAAAAAAGAGAAAAATGGATAGAAAATGAGGGTGAAAAAAAAGGTGGATGTGTATATATATCATAACTCGTAATTATGGTATAATTGTTTCATTGTTTATCTATTGATGCATGAACCTCTCCGTCATTGAAATTCTCTGTATAGCTAGGTTGTATAAATCACCAAGATTTCAAAGAATCTGCAGCAAATAAATACAAAAAAAAGAAGATGCTTGCAGTTTTTTATAAGTCTAGATAGGATTCATTCAGTCAGCAAGAAAAGTTAATAATAATTTTTTAATCTTTTCAGATTCGTATAATTGACAACTAATTAACTTATAACCTGTTTACGGGATGCATGCATGCACGGATACAAATGGCGAGGGTGCATATATGTTAGACTAAATTCTGATTTATCCCGTCTCATTTTTTATTTTATTCCAATTTCACTTGCATTTGTTTTTTGTTTCTGCCTTTTTTTTCATTTAACATCAACTATCAGTTTACATATTTCACTTTTATATTGATATCTCTCTTATAGCTGGCCGGGTGTGAGTGAATCAGAGTGTATCTGTGTATGGATTATTGTGTAAGTTGGCATACTTTTACAAGTATAATTTGTAGATAATATTTGAGTGACATGTGCATTAGTTCTCTACTCCTCGTTCTTTTTTTGTGTCAAAATTATTCTTTAAGTTTCTGTTTGTTTTGTTTATTTTCGTTAATATTAAGAATATCGCGAGACCATTTCTTCCCCTACGCGTAATAAATAGAACATGTTGAGTCATACTCATATACTCATAGGTGGTAGGGGTGTTCGCGGATTGGATTGGATCGGTTTTGAGGAGAAAAATCATCCGATCCGATCTCATCGGTTTTATGATTTTGTCATCCAATGGATTTTTTACTAAATTCAAATCCGAACCAATCCGATCCAATCTATAACAGTTTGGATTGGATTGGATTGTTCGGTTTTTGTTTCACTTTTTTATACTTTGAAATTGTGTTGTATGAATTTTAAAAATATATAATATATGATAAATACAATGATACATAATTTATAACATTAATATAACATTCATAAATTATAACATAGTCAACATATTTTAAAATTATGATTATAATTGTTTACTTTGATGCATGTATATAGTAAACTTTGATGCATGTGTGATATAATCAATATATATACAATAAATATGTACTATGTAAGTGTAAATGGAATGATATATGTATAACTAAAAGTATACATATTTGTGAATGTTCGGTTTGGATTGGATTGGTTCGGTTTTGGAAATCAAATCCGAAATCCGATCCGATCCAATAAATAATTTCGGTTTTTTCAATTTTCAGTCCGTTCGGTTTTCGGTTTGATTGGATTTCGGTTTTTTTGGATCGGTTTGTCGGTTTTGTTTGGATTGGTTCGGTTATGAACACCCCTAATAGGTGGTATATTGGATAGGAATTAATTTAGATCAAGAAATTACAGTAATCATGTTACAATTGAATTGATAATCTTTCTTTTCCCGCTGTAAGCATGCACAAGGACCACTATCTCCCAACTAGGGGTGTCCACCGGGCGGTTTCGGGCCAAAACCTCGGTTTTGGTCGGTTGAAACTTGCAACCCACCAGGCCCGCCATCGTCCGCTCAACGGCTTCGGTTTTTTCGGGTTCGGTTTATACGGTTTGCGGGTTTGTCGGATCGGTTTGTTCGGATAAACAAACCAGAAGAAGAAAGATGGAAGGATGAGAATATAGATATTGATTTCTGCTTTCCAGTACAGAGAAATTTTACACCAGCCATATTACAAAAGACAATTATAAAAAAAAAAGGAAAAAACCCTAATGTAATACAAAAGATGACGTTTTTACAGGGAGATGAAGAGGAGGAAAATGAAAAAACCGAAATCCTATCCCAAGAGATAGTGAGATCAACCGTTACCAACTTTCTTCATCTTCATCGCCTTCTGCATGCATCAAATCCCAACTCCTCTCTCGCAAATCCAGAGGGTTCATGGCCCATGATTGCTTTTATGGACGACGACAGTTGCACATCGAAGGTTCCTCGCATCAAATCCTTCACTACAACATTTTTCACTTTAGACCACGCTATATTTTTCAACGGACAAAAAACCGAGGCCGAAAGGTACTATGTGCCACGGTTTCATAACTGTAGACAGTTTTGAAAAAATCTTAAGCACAAACATAATAAACCATGGCCTAGAAATTTTAAACCACGGTTGTGGAACTGTGGAAATTTTATGGCCAGTGTTTCAAACCGTGGAAACATTATCCCACTAATTTCTAACCGTGGTATATAAATTTACATTTTGGAGCCCATAAAATTCCTGTCTGCCAAAATTTTTAGTGTTAACCGCGTTTTATCTTTTAAATTTTCACAACTCAAATATTATTTTTTCTTAAAAAAAGCCATGAACCAAAAACTAAAGATAACAACCATAAACACAGCGTTGATATACACATTGAATTGAACCCTTGTGCCCTAGCTCCATTGTGGATCATCTTTCTTCTTCCCCCCCCCCCCTTCTGTTCGATAACAACCATCACACAGGAGAGGAACTGACGCAGCGGCAGCACCCAAGATGAGGACAAAATCAAGGAAACACCGCAACCTCCACCGGTTATTGTGCCTCTCTGGAACAACCTCGACAACTAGCGCCTCAGAACTCATCTTTCGTAACTTTGAGAATGCTAACAAGGTGTTGTGAGCCGCGCCACCAGAGGTCACACATACCACTACTTCCTTCGCACCGCTTTGTCCAGATGAGGTAATTTAGGGTTAGGGATTTGGGGTTAGACCAAGTGATTTAGGGATTTAGGTTGCACCAAGGGATTTAGGGGTTTGGAAGTCCTTTATTTAGGGATGAATATAAAATTCAGCGGCCTCTTTCTTTCCAAATCGATACATAACAGAAATGTTGTAATTTTGGTTTCAGTGGTGAGAAAGAGCTCAAATGTGTGTAAGATGCTTCTTGGGATACAAACTTCTATTTTTGTTGTGACATAATGGAAGAAATGTCCTCCCAATTAGCTGGTAAGATTTAGTTTTTGTTCTTGTCTAATTAACCCAATTCCTTCAATTTATGATAATTTGTTCCCAATTTGCAGGTTCATTTGGCACATCGATCTTGTTATGTTGATGGGCATTGCCGCATTGGGGATTTTAAGAGAAGTACTCTGTTTGGAATAAAATAACTTAGATGGTTGTAGTCATCTAGTCCTTTTGGTCTTTTAGAATATGTATTTGAATATGTGCTTACTTATTTCCTGGATAAGATTGGTATACCGTATATGAACTGGTCATCTTTGAACAATGCTCTTTGCATAAACTTAATATATAAATATAATTATGGTTTCTCTTACATTTATGTAGCCAATTCTTTAATTTTTGTAAAGCTGGTAGCTTTATAATTCTGCATCACTTGTATCCTTTATAATTCTCCATCACTTTTATTCACTGGTAGCTAAATTCCCTAATGACAAGGGACTAATGATAGGGCTGTTTAACTGCTATGTTCGTGAGTACTAATTTGTGAAGTAACATGTTTTCTTTTTATGTGTGTGTGTGTGTGTTTATTTATTTTGTTTTATGTTATTTTTATAACTTCATCCTGTTCTGTTTTATGATTGGCAGACAAGCTATTAAAATGTACAAGTTTTTTGAGAAGAAAGGTTTCTTCTTTGGACAGTTTGTAGCACATCCAACTACATGTATTTCCACTTCTTGACTCAGCCAGAGATTTCTTATTACAAAGCATTAGACATTGTCAATATGGTTGTTTGTGAAATAAGCTTAATACTTGTTAATTGTTATTCACCTTTTTCATTTGAGACCTGTAGAAATGTAGAAGTGATAGTATGAATGTGTGATACTTATTTCTCACTAATATCCTGCAATCAACTTAAATTTTAGGCTTATGTTTCATTAGCTAGTTAATGGTTTCTCATTCACAATATCTCTTTATCAGCCTTAACAAAATTCTCATTTGTTTGATTCAAAGTTACAGGCCCTTCGAATGGAAAAGTTGAGTCATTGCCCTTTAAATTAAGATCAGAGTTCAGATATAGAACTGCAAATACCTTTTCCAAGTAAGAACACTATCCTAATTAAATAACTAATTTTACCATTTGTTGATATATTGACTTTTCACTTTGAAGTAAGATGTTGCTGTTTTATCGTTTCTTACCCCGGCCCTAATGCCTTCAGTTTCATGGGATTGTTGCTTTGTCTTTGCTCTTTTTTGGTCTCTTTATAGTTGATTCAAGGTGTGGGGAACGAAGCCTGGCTCCTGCATTAGACTTGATCAAGTGGTTGTTTTAGGAGCCTTATATGTTTCTCTGTTTCAGGTCCTGTATGAGGTGCTGAAGGTATGCGTGTTGGGAGGCTGTTCTATGGAAGCGGTGGCTTGGAGGTTTGCAGTTCCCTTTGCTATGTTGTGGCTTGGGTTCTGGGTTTGGCCTTTGGCCCCCTTTTTTGTTTCATATTTACTTAACTCTCCAGTGCTTTTTCTGTTCTTTGTATTGCGGGTAAGAGTACCCCTTGTATTCTAGTTTATAATACATTTTGGCTTATAAAAAAAAAGAGGCTTTGGTTATGTATATGTGCGGGATTTCAATGCTTAATTTTGAAAAGGTCTCATGGGGTAGAAGAATGTTAAAAACGGTGGCATGTTACAACGGTTAGTAAACCGCAGCAAAATACAACCGTGGACCTACCTGGCTAGATGAAACCGTGGCTGAAAGATGTATGGCCACGGTTTAATATTTGTGGTATAAAGCTAACTGCGGCCTTAAGTCTTTGGGCAGACCGTGGCATAAACTTGACAAAACCGTGGCACTTGAGCTTGGCCACGGCCACATACACTACGACATTGAAACCGCCGCAAAACCGTGGCATATGCTTTTGACCACAGTTTTTTCGCATTACACCGCGACTTTCTGTGCGCGGCAGAAAGCCAAAAATGCTGTAGTGCTTGTTGTTGGGGTTGAAGGCTTGAAGCGAGGCAAAAGAAGTTTGAGGCTAATAGAAGATGATAAGGTTTGTTGGGTGATGGGAGAAGGAGTAGTTGTGCGGGGAAAGGAGAAGAAGCGTAGGGATTTTGCGTGATGGGAGAAGGAAAGCAGAGAACTGTGTCTGCAAGGAGATGAGAAGTGATGGTGGTGGCTAGGGTTTGCAAGGTGTGAAGGTGAGAGTGATGGGGAGAGAGTGGCTGCTGATTGGATTCACTCCTCTTCAGTTCAGGGTTTGTTTTAAAAGGGTTAGGGTTAGGTGATGTGGGCCGGTGGTGTTTAAAAGGGTTTAGAATAGGTTGGTTTTTTTTTTTTATTCCTCCCTCTTTCATTCTTCTCTGGGCTGGGCTGCATATTTTTTTTTTATATCTACTTCGGTCGGTTCGGTCGGGCAACAGCCCAGACCGAAACCGACCGTAAATAACCAACAAAAACCGATTTTTGACAACCGTTGGACCCGTGGGCCGAACCGAACCGCCCGAAACAGCAAAAAAAAGGCCGGTTTGGTCGGGTAATGGGCGGGTTCGGTTCTGATGGACAGGCCTACTCCCAACATAAGTGAACACGTTGAAATGGTTGTACCCTAAAATGATTTATTCAAGTGGATAACAGATTCAAATTTGCTAGCACTGCTTGTGTTATCATCGTTGGCACAGTTGACAAGTTTTTGGATAGCCGGGGACACAAAACAACCGTTTAATTAAACACATTGGACACCCCTCAATTATTGCAACTAATTTGGACAAAAATTGATTCATGGACCCCTATTGCTCTATATACATGTACTATATTCTAATTAATTAAAGTCTGTACTCATTTTAAATTTTCCGCAAGCTAAGTAGTCTTAATTGCCCTGCACCGCATATATACGGGTCAGCAACATGTACCTGCTATTTATTCAGAGTAATGATATATACACATCTCACTTTCTCTTCCATCTCATTTCCACACATTTTTCTTCCTATTTCTCTCTACATTTCTGTCACATCACAAATCATATCACTCATTCCTCTATCTTTTCTTCTTTTTTACATGAGGTGGAGGTGGAAATGGATTGTTGAGATAACATTATTCATTTATTCAAGAGTTAGCTAATTGTTCATCCTCATCATCACATAATCAACGTGTGATGTGATTCAAGCTTTCATAGATCACCTTGCTAGCTAGCTAGCTGTGTGTTATGATTATTAGTACGAATCTACAGAACCGACCATTGACTTACATAGTTCCTTTCACTCAATTTGGAATATAATTTCGGGTCCAAATTAATCAAATATCACCTCCATAGCATGATCGATCATTCGTACCCTCTTGTCTAGAATTAATAGGTAGGAGTAGCGTAACCTCTTTTGACAAAGTGCGTGAGAGAGACACACACTAATGATAAACAAGACACAAATCAAGGCTTAAATTGATTAGCTATAAATGATGATCAATTGATGAACAGGCTCAATGCTAACTGTGTTTGAGGGCGCGCGCTTCAAACAAAATTAATTGACTTCAAAATCTATTGTACATAATAAAGACATTTTAGGTGACCGATCTAATGATATGATCCAATTGATGAATATACCCTCCAGTCATTATTATAAGCAAAAAATAACATTTTAGATTTATTGAATAAATGATGTATCTAGTCATTATTATAGACTAGATACATCATTTATTGAATAAATTTAAAAACTTATTTTTTGCTTATCATAGTGACCGGAGGGTGTAAGTGTTAAGAAAGAAAACGCATATTATAATTTTCACATGAAACTCTCTACATCTTGATAAATAAATGGAAAAATGCAAACTACATTATTCTTTTACTGATTGGTTAAAATTTAAGGGAGATCCATAAATTATATGGTCTCACTTCCAACTTTATAAGTCGATAATTAACTTTTAAAAAAAACTTAATGAGTCAATCTACATGAATTTTGAGCAATTAATAAAATATGATAGTATTAAAAAAAATTATTGCTAGCATTCCTCAAATATATCTACACGATATTTTAGGGAAAGAAAATTTCCACCCAAGAAAACTAGGCAAGATAATTTAACCCAAACTCATGGCACCGACCCGATTGAACATGACTCGAGTTGATGGAGAAAATCTGCTTTGATTGGGTTTGGGTTTGACCTAAATTTTAAAATTGGATTCAGATTTAGGTTTGGTATGTGTGATACTCACGCTTGAACCTTAACCTAAACCTGCTTAATATGATAAAATTACAAAACTACCCTTATTTTTTGTTATATGTGTAGAATATTAAGAATTGCATAAAATCCTCAAGTATTGTAGCTTCATGTTTGATGAGTGAATAGTGTTAAAAGACTATATGCCCTCATGTAGTGTCAAGTTTAAAATTTAAAATCATTGTTTTCACAAAAAAATGTGTTTTAAGTAAAAATAAAATAAAATCGTGTAGCTTGTTCTTTTTTACTCTTCCAAGCTTCATACTTAATGAATCCATAAAATTATGACAGAATGACTAAAACATGATTATTTTGTAAAAGAAAATTGCTTTTGGGAAACCTAGTTCAGAGCATAAGTTAGAGGTTGAAGTCTAAACCGAGCTTCGGTTTAGGGAAACCCGACGAGTGTGAGGGCGGCATATGTTTTCTAAACCCCATCAATTTCAGGTATGGGAGTTCGTATTTGGGGAAGGAAAACCTGCGCTCAACCCACCTTGTTGTCATCTCTATAAAAAATTTAAAATTGCTTATTTACATGCATGCATATTTTAAAATAATTGTACAATTAATTTTGAAATTAAATATTAATTGCTTTGAATATGTTAATAATGTAAAAAATGATGGATAGACCACACAATATTAGGTCACAAATCGTTGAGTTTCAATGAGTGTCTGTCAGAGTTTGGAGAACGTAAAACTCGCTCCTAACCTGACCTGTTGTCATCCTTATAGAAGATTTAAAAAGCATATTTTAAAATCATATTATACACTTAATTCTCAAATAAAAAAAATATGAAAAATTGCCATTTTCTCTAAATATGCTAATGATGTAAAAAATATATGTCACACATTGACACAAATTTGTGGTGAGTTTTTTATTACAAATTACAAAGTTTGAATGAGTGTCCACTAGAATTGGTGTACACCCAATCACCCATAGCGACCCAAATAGTATAGTGCGAGACATGCAAGCCAACGAAAACAAAATCGAGTGAAAGCGTTGGGCAACGAGTGTGATGGGTGGAGTAAACAGGTAATATGATGGAAACATGTTCACATGCACATGGGACGGTGGGGGGCTCCAATTTAGGTCTACCGGTACTTGTCCACATCTCTCTCTTTCTCTCTGTGCAAAATTTTGATGGGTATCTTGTTGTTTTGTTTGGTTATTACAATATCAAACTATAATGATCATAATGTCCTGTACGTGCAAGCAAACAAACAGTAACTACTACATGGGCATAGGATTGTTCTGTTCCTGAGTGGAATGAAGCAAATTAGGTTTCATATACATGGAGTTTTTCAAATATGTGCAGTAATGCATATATATAGCTTTCAACATATACATCGTTGAGATTGGAAAAAAGATACGGTGTGTGTGTATTCGATGATTCTTCTTCTTGGTATATAGCACTAGCTTTGCTTCTATTTCTCTTCAATTTTAATGGGTGTGTCACCATCACTAGCCACCAACTATGGGCTTGCTTGGCCCACTGAGGCTGAGGCCCAGTCGGTTGGAGTGAAAGCATCTCTTCCTCCATTGGGTCCCATGCTAGACCATTGTGTTCTGGTGGTCCCCACACTGGAATCCCAAATTCTTTCTTCGTACCGTACACACCAGGAACCCGCACAGTGCATGATTGACTGTACCCTGTACCTATTTTGTATATCTGCACTTCTCCATCCCATTCTCTCTCTCTCTGGCCGATATATTATTTTTTTAATAAATTTAAATTTCGTTTTTTTATTGCATTTAATATGTTTCACATAAGACCATGTACAATGGTCTGTTGAAACTGATGTTGAATGTTGTTGAAACATGTTTAGCCCTTGCATTGGTCTGTTGAATGTTGTTGAAGTTGGGAAAATGTTGAAACCGTTCAACATTGTTGAGAGGAGCATCCGGAGCCACGTGGCAGCTCCGGATTGGAGAACGCTAGGCGCGTGCAGGACACGCGCCGACAACGCGCGTGGCGTGTCAGTGGGAGAGGAGAGAGAAGACCGAGTGGGTGAGGATGGGACGCGTGGCAGCGTCCCATTGGCCAGCCGGATTTTTTTTTTTAAAAAACTTTAAACTGAATTATCTTGTTGAAATTTTTTTTTTTTTTTTTTATCAAAATTCATAACTTTTTTTTCTCTATAAATAGAGACTTGGTTTGATAGATTTGGACACAGAAAAAAAAACCAAGTTTTTCCCCATCTTTATTATCTCTCTCACCATCTTATTATCCTTCTATTAGCATTTGTTTTGAAATGGATCCCAACAATCACCATTACAACACCCAGAATTCTTCAAGCTACCCAATTTCCAACCAAAATCCCAACAACTATGAAGATCCAAATCAATTTTCTTACCCACGTCCTCAAAATCCCACCAATTATCAAGTCCCACATCAATTCTCCAACCAACGTCCTCAAAATCCAAACTATTTTCAAGTCCCACATCAATTCTCCAACCAACATCCTCAAAATCCAAACTATTATCCAGATCCAAATCAGTATTCGAACCAGTCATCATTTGTTCCAAACTTTCATCCATCTTATGGATCTGTGAGATATCCATCTCAAACACCCCAGTCTAGTGGTTATATGCCAATGGTTCGTGCAAATTTTCCTAGTGTTGATGGACCAGAATTTCCGGAATTTTCAACACAAGTCAATCTTGGTGACGGGTCAGCTGATAATGAAGTCAATGAAGTCACTCCTAAGAGCAAAAAAACGCATGCACCCGCATGGAACACTGCACAAAATATGGTGCTAATTAGTGGGTGGATTAACTGTGGAGCAAGCAGTGTTGTGGGGAAAAACCAGAAAGGAGAAACATTTTGGAGAGATATTGCTGAGTATTGTAATGAGCATTGCTCATTCGATCCTCCGCGTGATGGAATTGCATGTCGAAACCGTTGGAATTATATGAACAAAATACTGGGTAAATGGATTGGCGCTTATGATGCCGCTAAGCGTCAACAAGGAAGCGGTTGGTCGGATAATGATGTTTTGGCAAAAGCGCAGGAATTATTCGCATGTGGGAAGAATGTTCAATTTACTTTGATGGAAGAATGGATCGCTCTCCGTGATCTACCACGTTTTTGTAGTCAAGTAGGAGGAAATGGTGGCTCAGCAAGTAGTGGATCTAAGAGATCTCACGACAGTGATGCATGTGGCTCAACCACTATAGGATCAATTCCTCGTCCAATGGGTAGGGAGGCAGCTAAAAGAAAGAATAAAAAGAAAAGTAAAGAACCTGTCGTTCAGGAGAAGGGGAAAGTTTGGGTTGAATACAAAGATTTGAAGGCTCAAGAGATTGCACGAATTGATAAGCTAACAATGGTGCAAGAACAAACTAACCAATTGATGAAAACCAATTTGTATCTCAAGCTAAGTTCTGAAGAGGATCTCGATGACCGTAAGAAAGAGCTGTTGAGTAAGTTGGCCCAAGACCTATTTGGTAATTAATTTCAATCGAGTATTTGTCTGTATTCGGTCAAACCCGCCAGTGGTGTCAAGTCTGTGGTGTTTGCTTTAACCATTTGTCAGTGTTGTCGTCAAGTATGTTGTGTTTGCTTTAATAATTTGTCAGTGATGGCAAGTCTGTAATGTTCGGCTTTAATGTATGAGTTATTGTGTTTGAATATGTTCCACTCAATTCGAATCTACTCCTTTTCCGATTATTAACTCTAGTGGGTAACTTGTTTCGAATCTGTCAGTGGTGTCAAGTCGGTGGGGTTTGCTTTAATAATTTGCCAGTGGTGTCAAGTCGGTGGGGTTTGCTTTAATAATTTGCCAGTGGTGTCAAGTCTGCAGTGTTCGGCTTTAGTGTATGGGTTATTGGGTTTGAATATGCTCCACTCAATTCGAATCTAGTCATTTTCCGATTATTAACTCTAGTGGGTAACTTGTTTCGAATCTGTCAGTGGTGTCAAGTCGGTGGGGTTTGCTTACATATGACGATTCAATGTTTCGTCGTCGGTACCGGATGCAAAAACACGTTTTCCTTCGAATCGTTGGGGACCTTTCAAGTAGTGATAACTACTTCACCCAGCGAGTTGATGCAGCCAACAATGAAGGTATATCACCCTTAGCAAAATGTACCACAGCAATGCGAATGTTAGCATATGGTGTGGCAGCAGATGCAGTCGATGAGTACATCAAAATAGGAGGTACTACAGCACTGGAGTGTTTACGTAGATTCTGTAATGGAATCATACGATTGTATGAGCACGAGTACCTGAGAGCACCAACTCAAGAGGACCTGCAAAGAATACTACAGGTTAGTGAACAAAGGGTTCCCAGGCATGATCGGGAGTATTGACTGCATGCACTGGGAGTGGAAAAATTGTCCTAAAGCATGGGAAGGTCAATTTACTAGAGGGGATAAGGGAACCACTACAGTTATTCTTGAAGCAGTTGCATCTCATGATCTATGGATCTGGCATGCCTTTTTTGGATGTCCGGGAACGTTGAACGACATAAACGTTCTAGATCGATCACCAGTGTTTGATGATGTGGAACAGGGAAAGGCTCCAACTGTGAGTTTCATTGTGAATCAACGTCCCTATAATATGGCATACTATCTAGCTGATGGTATCTACCCTTCTTATCCAACTTTCGTCAAATCGATCAGACTTCCTCAAAGTGAACCGGATAATTTGTTTGCACAAGTTCAGGAGAGATGTCGGAAGGACATCGAACGTGCATTTGGAGTTCTTCAAGCTCGTTTTAAAATCATCCGTGAACCAGCTCGTTTGTGGGACATAGCTGATTTGGGTATCATTATGAGGTCATGCATCATATTACATAATATGATTGTTGAGGATGAACGAGATACATTTGCTCAACGTTAGACCGATTTTGAGCAATCTGGGGAAGGTGGATCTAGTACACCGCAACCATACTCGACCGAGGTGTTACCCGCTTTTGCAAATCATGTGCGTGCTAGATCCGAGTTGCGTGATTCGAACGTTCATCACGAACTGCAAGCAGATCTAGTGAAGCACATATGGACAAAGTTTGCAAATGCTTCGTGATGGAAGATGATTTGTATCGTACTAATTACGTTATTTGTGTGTTGTGTGCTTAGTTTGTTGTCTTGCATTTTAAGTTAAGAAAATAAAATAAATTATTGTGTGCTTCGTTTATCGTCTTCCATTTTTTAGTTAAGGAAATAAAATAAATTATTATCTATATTAAAAAAAATTAATTCGTTAAGTGTTTATTATTTAATTTAATTTAAAATAATAATTGTAATTTTATGTAAATAAAAAAAACAAAAACATAAAATTAAATAAAAATATGAAATAAAAAGTGGTGGGGTAGGGTGAGTGGTGGGGTAGGGTGTTGAGAGAGAAAACCATTGGAGTGGGTATTTGTTGAAAGTGTGTTGAATTGGAGAGAGAAGATGATGTGGAGCGTTGGGAAGATAAAAAGTGGTGTTGAATGGGAAAAACTTGTTTACACCATTGTACATGGTCTAACACGCGAACTTGATTGTCCCATGAGGGTCAATTTCTCCTAGCATACTCAGTCAATCTGGGATGCTGCTCAATTGTCCAAGCTGAATTATGGGGAATCTTTCATGGTTTGAGGATTGCCTTAGCTAGAGGATTCTCTCAAATCCTCATAGAATCGGACTCCAAGCCGGCTATCAATCTCCTCATAAAGGGGTGCCCTCCTTCTCATTCTAGTGCTCCTCTTATAAGGGAAATCAAAGACCTTGTGACTCATTGCTCACAGTACAATTGGAAGCATGTCTACCGTGAGCCGAACTCGTGCGCTGATGCGTTTGCAAAGAATGGCTTAGGCTTGCTTATGCCTATGAAAGTTTTTGATAACTTACCTTCTTTTTGCTATGTTCCTTTTAGGTTTGACTCTTGTAACACCCTCTATGAGAGAGGTTAGTTGGGCGCTTTAAGTCCCGAAATTAACCAAAAAAAAAAACTTGAAAATAAAATTAGATGAGTCAGGTAAATAGTTAATTTAGTCTCTGAAAATTGAATTGGGAAAATGAGGTTTTTGTCATTGAACTTTCAAATTGGCTCTCCTAATAATCATTGAAAGTGACAAACGTCAATCTTCAAATGAGTTTCACACATGAAAAAATGAAAAAACTTAATAATTGTTAACATTTAGGATGACATAGCAGATTATATTATCTTCCATGTTGGACCATCTTTCAAACTTCAATTTGGTTCCTCCGTTGAAAAAGCTAATTTTTTTTTCATTTCCTTTATCAATTTGTTCCCTTATGACTTGGACACTACCACCACCCTTTTCTCATCCTTCTCCCCCATCACCACCCCTCTCTTCCTCCCCCTCTACGACGGTTCCTCCATCTTCAGGATAAGAAGATGCAGCAGAGATCCTTTCCTCCTTCAATCCTCAACCAACCCCAACAACAACACGATGGTCGCAATCATCAACGGAGCCACCAAATCCCTAGTAGTTTCAGCGATTTTTCATTCGACGCTCACCTAAACCACAAAGTTCGTGTTTGAAAAATTGAAACCAGTAAAAATCCTAACCAACGATTAATCAAATTCCTGAGACGCAGAGCATTCAAATTTTGGCAAACCTCTGCCCAACTTATGACATATTACAATCATTCTATGTTGCTGACGGTGAAGGCCAAGGAATCGAGTACTTGAGATACAATGGTGTTTCTGTTCCTCCCTTATATGAAGAGTCATTAAATAAGGCAATACTTACTTTCCAATATCAATAAGCAAATGCTTCACCTCCTCGTTATTTGCGTTGGGGCCACCAAATAGCTTAATTACTCCTCGGATAAAACCTCGACACGAGTTTACATCGTCGTAGGTGAAGAGTAATCATTAGATGTGGTTATAAAAAAAAACATAAAGGAACTAAAACTGATATGAAAAAGTTTATGTAGTCACCTCAACTGACCAAGTTCGCCACATGAACAACTGACCAATTAAAATTAATGACACATAGTTGTAAGGACTTAATTTGATTAACTTTAACATTTAAATGATATTTTTTCAAAAATTCAATTTGATCCCCTTTAAGCCTAAAATATAAATTAATCTCACTCAGCTCAAAGAAGACTACTATGAGCGTTAAGTATTATGGGAATATTTAACACAAGTGTATTAATGGCTTAAATTCAAGACTAGTTTAGTTGGGTAAGGTCCTTGTTAGCTAGACTCCGCTTGCATTCGTGTTTGAGACTCAAAATACGTGCATTTTCCTACACCTATAATTTGAAGTGTCATGAGTTACGCGCATCTGGGTGGTAAGGACGCTACCCTAAACTGACACTTAGTTTATTGATTTTTTATATGTTGTAATTGTTTTTCAATGTTTTTTTTTAATTAATTGTTTTTCAATGTTGTTTTTGATTGAGTATCCTAGTTTTGTTTTGTTTTATGAAAGTGATTATCCTAGTTTCATATGTGGAAATCCCAAGATGAAGGGCCTGTTTGGATTGGCGTTTGAGAGGTCAAACGGGCGTTGCGTTGAGATCGACGTGATTTACCTACTGTGATTCACCGTTTGGATATGCGTTTTGTTAAACGCAGCAACGCTGATTCCTGTCATAATCGCGTTTTTCTGGAAGCCAAAAATTGGAGCTGTGGCGTTGGGCGTTGAGCGTTTGGTGTTTGATTTTTGGATTTCACCAACTCACCTTTGCAGATCTGTGAAGAGGCGGTCGATGTTCATGCTCGGCCGTTCGCAGACCTCTACGCTGGCCACTCCAGATCAGATCTGTGCCACTCCGGCCACCGTTCACCCTCCGCCGTTCGCGCTCAGCCTTCCACCAGCCCGCCGTTCTTGCTCCTCCTTTCCCATGGAATTGGTGTCCCTGATGAACCGCTGTACCTCTTTGTTTAGATATGTGTACTCGCATAACACTGAACTAATTTCTCCATTCTCCATTTGCATACCTCTGCTCGTGAACTGGTTTATCCTGTTCTCTTGGGTTTTTTTTTCTTTTTAATAAAAAGCTCTTGCTATTTTTTTTTATTCCGTTGATTTGTTTGCTGTCAAAAAAAATGTTGATTTTGTTAATTTTTTAATTCAACCTGATGGACATGTAGTATCTTTTTTTATTAAAATAGTTTAAAAACGTTTTTTTTTCTAAACTCAAAATAGTTTAAACATTACATTCACTAATTTCATCCAAACAATATTCATTTTTTTAAATCACGTTTGTTACAAATCAGCCAAACATAAATCACGTTTATTCAAACATAATTTACTCAAAATCATTTTAACAAAATCACGTTAATTCAAACACCACGTTTCTAACGGGATGCCAAACAGGCACGAAATAGTTCTTTTGGAGTATACCTTACATCGAGTTCCTCACATTGTGAATTTTAATAAAAAATAAAATATTTATCAAATTAAAAAAAAGAATTCAAGAAATATACACTGATTTATTTGTATCATATTAACTATTTTCATTTACCAAGTTGAACATTATGGTCTTTTCGTCACTTTATTATGTATTTAAAAACTGACATCCCTAATTAGTAATTAAAATCAATGAAGTTCAATCCCTTAACTGGTTTAGCCCCTTATAGAAAACATCAACAGCTAAGAAAATTATTTTTTGGGTCAAAGGAAAGAAAATAAACTTGTTTTATGAAGGACGCTAAGAAAAATAAGCTGAAAAGTAAAAAATAATTAAAAAGTATCTAAATAAGTAGCCCAAATCTTAATACAACCGGCCCAAAAGGCCAGTTTTTGTTTTTTTTTTGCTAATGCCAGAGATGTTTTTGAACGAGAAAGAAAACCAGGAAGCAAATAACTTACTATATCAGCATCAGACTAAATAACTTTCTAATGCAACACTAGGTTTCTTGTGTATCAATTAAAGAAAGAAAGTGAACTTCTTTCTCAAACCAAAATTATCTTCTAGTATGATCATGTTGGGTTTAATTATGGTTTTAAGGTGGGGTTGTTTGTGGAAGAGATAAATATCCTTTAAATTCTTGAACTTTCGGACACAGAGTGATAGGTGTCAACCAAAATTATCTTCTAGTCTGGACATGTTGGATTTAATTATGGTTTTAAGGTGGGATTTTTTGCGGAAGAGATAAATATCTTTTAAATTCTTCAACTTTCGAACACAGAGAGATATGTGTCAAACCAAAATTATCTTCCAGTCTGGACATGTTGGGTTTAATTATGGTTTTAAGTAGGGATGACAACAGAACCCGAACCCGTGGGTCCCGCCCGAACCCGATTTTACGGGTAAAACCCGATATGATTTGGTTTGGGTTTGGTATTGGTGAAACCCGCACCCGAACTTGAACATTATATATAAAATTGCAAAACTACTCTTACATATCATGTTAACAACTTAATTTTTTAACAATTTGAACATTAAGGTATCATATTTTTTGGCTAAAAAGATATAAAAGGTTTTTTCACAACAAAATAATACAAGTTGCATTTTATTTTGCAAAAAAATCAATACATCAAATTAGGTAAGAACGTGAATTTGAGGGCTACAACGGGTTTGGGTAAAACCGAAACCCGATGGGTTTGGGTTTATATGAGAGTTTGAGTTTGGGATAGGCAAAACTCGAGCCCGGCCCGGCCCGACCCGTTGTTATCCCTAGTTTTAAGGTGGGGTTGTTTGTAGAAGAGAGAAATATCCTTTAAATTCTTGAACTTTCGGACACAGAGTGATAGGTGTCAAATCTTAAGCGTGCATAATTAGAAGATTAATTTCAATAATTTTATACCATTATTCCAAATATATATTGATAAGTCAAACAATGCATTCAAAGCTAGCACAACAACCCCGTCAAAAAAAAAAAAAAAAAGCTAGCACAATAACTTAGATCTTTAACCGAAAAGCAATTGAGTTTTATAACATGAATGGGCCAATAACTTTCATATTTGGCAGTTCCACTGTATGACTGGCCCAATATCAGTAATAAGTATGAATTAAAGAAAGAAACTGATTGACAAAAAAAAACTGAACTTTGGGCCTCTTGTTTGTAATCATGGGCCGTTTGGCTCGAGTGCCTTTGGGCCTCTTTTCAATGAAAATGAAACTGGCAAAAAAAAAATGAATTTATTTTTCAAACCAAAATTATCTTCTAGTTCTGTCATGATAGAGTTTAATTATGGTTTTAAGGTGGGGTGGTTTGTGGAAGAGTTAAATATCCTTTAAATTCTTGAACTTTCGAACATAGAGTGATAGGTGTCCTAGAAAATAAATGAGCTTTGAATTCTAAAGAGAATATGAATATGTGCAGGCATTTAAAATTTCAGATGATTGGCCATTAATTTTCATATTTGGGCAATTCTACTGCATGAATGACCCAATTATCATATTTGAGATTCTTCATCGGACAACCCAGGGGGAAGCGTTCTTGAGGATCTGGGGTCATCTAGAAGGTAGGGTTGAGTTTGAAGATTGTCTCCAAGTTTGTTTATTTGGGTGTGGAACAATTTGAATGTTAATTCATTTTATCTTATTATATTTTATGAATGTCACTTTCACTTCTGATGAATCAATGTGACATGGTCATCAAATCAAGATAGTATCATGTATCGCTAGACCATAATTTTGTGTAGCGAGTCGTATCGTAAGATACAAACACAAAAAAGTTCAAGACATAAATTGAATAATATAGTTCAAAATAATCAAAGATACAAGCCTTTAAGAAGAAAAATAATCTCACAAAGTTCAAGTTCAACCTAGTTCCAAGCTATAAGCCAAACTAAATGTCCCACTCCCTAATTTTTAGGAAAAAATAGTTGAAACACTAAAGAAGAAAGTCAACATTGGTTGGAGGCAGAGAGATTGTGTGAATAAGTGAAACTGTGAAGAATAGAAGAAGAAAACAAACATGGGCAGCAATAACAATTTGTAGGTTTGTTTTTAATAAAATTAAATGTCTCACTCCCTAATTTATAGGAAAAATAGTTGAAACGACATTCTTGAACCAGTTTTTAAAAAGGAAGAAAAAAAAAGTATCTGAAACGTTGAAATCATGAACCTAGTCGCGAGACCCAACCCCGGGTCCAATGAATTTCAGATCGTGTTCGACTCGTGCGATGCGCCCGCCAATACACTTGCAATATTGGACGCGATACGAACACAAAAAGATACTCTTATGAAATACGCATCGTTGGGATGATTTTCGTATTGTATCGCGATACGTACGATATTGATAAACATGCAATCTGGAGTACTTCATTATTTTGCACATAGCTAGCTAGGGACATCGAACTCCCGTTGAACTTGTAGATAAATCTTAAGAAAGAAATTAAGTTAACTAGTTATGTACCTATTATGTTAGAGTTGTTGGCTGACTTGTGATGGTTTTGTGATGGGTGGGTAGATTAAATTTTCACATTCTTATTTCGTTCTTGGTATTGATGGGGATTTCCCTTATTTGAAGATGGGTAGCTTTGCGGGAGGTACAAGGGAATCACACTTGGACATGATAGTTTTGTTAGTTTTAATTCATGAAAATGTTTAAGTTAAATAACTCATAATCCAATCACATTAAAAATATGTGAGTTAGAATTTCTATATTTTATTTATTAAATAATTTATAAAAATTTATAGTCAATTGAGTTGTGGGCTAGTATATATCCTACATGGGTCATTTACACAATCTCATAACTTTAACTTATTTTTTAGGAAAATTAAAAAGTCATAAGAACCATTGATTAGCTCCTTATCAACTATTACCGTTTTTCAACCATTTTTGGAAGAGGTTTTTTGTTCTAATAGAAACCATCCGGGTACGCATCAACCCCAACAAAACAAGGGAAAGACAAGACATAATTCGCCATAAAATCCACGGTTAATTAAATTGTCAGACCCACGAACATGAAACAAAAAACAAGAAGCAAAAGAACGCAAAAATAATAAACATTCAGCTACTACCAAAGCTAAATACGAGCAATTACCTTGAAGCTATCTGTCTCAAAGATCACATGATTGTAACAGGTCCAAAAATATATGCCTAGCCCATCGCAGTGCAAGAGCATCCCCAATTGCAACACTAAAGGACCTCCCATGCCTACTTGATCCTGAAGCCACACTAAGAGGTTTTCGTTCTAGCTAATAGATCTTGAGGCTAAGCTATTAAGGGAAAAAACAATTAACACGGAGAATGGATAAGCAAGCGCTCACATCCAAATCTCCTTGAATTAAGGAGAATCACTCGGTTAACACAAATATATTGGATTAATTATACAGTAAGAAAGTTTTTCCAAAGGATAATTCAAGTGGTAAGAATTTGGGAGACGCGCGCATGAGTTGAGGAAGAGAAGATTTCGGGATCAATCTTTGAAGAGTGTAATTTATCTTTCTGATGTACAAAAAAACATAATAAGAAAGTTTTAGAACAAATCAAAACATATATATTTGATTTTTTAATCTAAACTTGAGCCTTTTTTTCCTGCAGCCTTGTGGATCTCTTGATTTTTCTCTTGGGCCGTTGGTTCTTGTTCTATATTTACTGAGTAGGCCTGCTATCACATTCTTATTTCATTCTTAACATTGATGCTGATTTTTTTCTCATTTTGAAGAGATGTAGCTTTGTTTGACCAAAAAAAAAAAGAGATGTAGCTTTGCAAAAGGTTTAAGGGATCACACTTAACATGATATAGTTCGAGTTTTGAGTTATTATAGTTTTATCATGGTTTTAAAACAAATTCGGTTGTGAGTTTGTATTAAAATCATTCAATGGTGACCCCAATCGTCACTAAATGACAATCATTTCGTATGTGTTCATCTATGGCGATTTCAACCACTATCACATGCACACGGCGTTTTGCCGCGGTTGTTCTACCGGTTTCCATAAACTATCTTAGGAAGAGTAGCAACGGTTATAACAGAGGCGGTTTATGAAGCGCTGCGAGATGCATTTAGAGGATGTTAAAACTGCCGCAAAACGATCCTATAACCATCGCAAAAAGCAGAATTTGTTGTAATGATCTACCTCAATTCGTGCCATGAGTTATAAATTTAGTTGACTAATTCTTTAAATATCTCCTTAAACTTTATATACCTGGTGGGAAGGTGGAGAGTTGCTCTTGAAGGGATGGAATTAGGAAAATGTTGAAACTCGAAACATGCATTCCAACTTGGGATCTTGCTCGTATGGGGCAATTTTTTTTATTCCGGGCCTATTAGATTAGGCAATGCTAGCTTAATGCTATTCAAATATTTTGATTTGCCTTCCTCATGCATGATTAAGATCCTTGCATTACATGGGTTGATTATGTTCACAATATTGGTCTTTGTTAGCTGAATTGCAAACTCAATCTCTCCTCATGCCCCCCAATTACGGGCTTACTAGCTTTAATTGGTATCTCCACATTTAAGCATGTCGCCCTGCTCCTTAATCGTGTCGTGATCTTGTTCTTGTTCAAATTGATAATTTGTATCGACCCAAACATGTGAAAGTTATACATTATACTATTTTGTTTCTATCTTAGATTATATATTTGTTTACAAACTTTTAACCAATGAGTTTACACTTTAATGATTATGTATTCACCCTCCTCCTCCTCGAAACATAACAATTGGTGGCTATGGTAGAAGTGCATTTTTCAACTTGATGAGGAGACGATGGCAGCGGTGGCGCGCTGCTACCTTTGATTGCTGCAACAACGCGACACAACTCAAAGATTGGGGGAACGTGATCAAACAGGGGAACGTAAGTGGAAGAACACTGAGGAGGAGGCAGGAGCTTTAATTTTGCAATAAAATTTTTCGGAGATGTCTAAATGACCCATGCTCAATTTTAGTTTATATCACCCATGACTTTGTTGTACCAGTTATATTGTGACACGTGTCACGTTATTATCCACATCACTTGTAATATTTTATTTTCATAATATATATTTTATTATTTAATTTAATTGCATAATAATCCCTACCAATTTATTTAATAGCTTAGTACTTCTTTTCTAAAAAAATATATCCCCGTTCCCCTTTCACGTTTTTCCCTTCCGTTTCAGAAAAAAAGAAATCGTTCTTCTTTCCGCCGGCGGCAACGGCGACTTAGATCGACGTGGTGCGGTTTGGTAGCTGCTTCCAAAATTTTAGAAGTGATGCTGGATAGGTGTTTGTTGCCGAAAGCTTCTACATGGGCCATAGTTGTTCAACAGCCCTGCAGACCTAAGAACATTAGAAAAACCATTAGTGAGTGTTGGAGTACGTAGACTGTACGTGTTGCTAGCTAATACAGTATCTTGTAAGATATGTTATGCTACTACAATTTCCTTGATACAACCTATTTTGGATGAAAGTCCTCAAACAGAAAGGCCTGAAACGAAAGGGAAAAACAATTTCTTTTTTTGAAATGGAAGGGAAGAACGTGAAAGGGGATTAGGGATTTTTTCAAAAAAAATAGTACTAAGCTATTAAATAAATTGGTAGGGGTTATTATGCAATTAAATTAAATAATAAAATATATACAACGAAAATAAAATATTGCAAGTGATGTGGATAATAACGTGACACATGTCACAATATAACTGGTACAACAAGGCCATGGGTGATATAACTCAAAATTGAGCATGAGTCATTTAGACAACCCCATATTTTTCCATTGAGTAACTTAAGTGGACATTTTAATCTAACCCATTTATTTTAATCTAATGGCTGAGAATCATTCTTATCATTCTCGTATAAGAGAAATTTTCTCATAAATTACATCATCAATATATAATCATTGTATGTGAGTAATTTAATGATTTTATTCAATATATTTTCTCTACTGAGAAATCCAATTAATTGCTAATAACTCACTGCATTGAACTTTGCATTTCCTTGTAAAATCGGATAAGTTCGCATTCATACCATCACATATGATGTAAGTGATTGCTCACCCAGGCCATTTCATTATTCTTGACTTGTGAACAAAATTGGAATACTCAAGTTTGAGTTTGACAGATCCATTTCAACAAAACAAAGTCAAATTTTGAGTTTGTTAAAAAAGAAACGTGAACTTGATTTGTTTATTTCATTTGTAGCTTTTTTGTTTTATGAAAAATTTCTTACTTTACATTTTAATTAATAATTTTATTTAGTATTTAATAAGTATATTAATACAATATGTTGGGATGAAAGGAAGGGAATATCTACATTAGAAAGCAAACCACAAGTGATTACACACCACATCTTTCACGAAATATTTTAAAGCAAAGCAATATGAGTATATGTGTTCTATCACTTATAAAGTACTAAACACTCTCCTAATCATCCAATATGAGACTTCATACTCATACTTAAATTTCGAACAATCTTTCCCCTTGAGTGAGTTCATCTTAACCGGAAGCCTTCAAGTCCTTGCATCGCCATTGTCTGATCCATCAACAGAACATGCCGCCTAGCGATCATCATTAAGAAGACTTTCAACATTGAGGAGCCTGTCACTATATATGATCAAATCAACAACCGACTAAAATACTATTGTTGTGCAACAAGAGACATAAAGTTTCAAGGGATCTCGACATTGGATTAAAGAGAGCAAACCACAAGTGAATTGGAAACCACATCTTTCACCCAAAATCTTAAAGTATTAGGTGTATGAGTTTTCTCACTTTTAAAGTGTTCAACACTCCCTAATCGTCGAATGCTCACAGTTAAATTTTCAACCTACTAGATGATAAACTAAAAAATAGAAATATGTGCATGACATGTTGTATGTGGAATTCAAAGCTTCTAAAATACTATATTTTCATATTCCAGTAAATAATATACAAAAACAAACTATTTATGAGTAATTAATATCAAGTTTGTAAAGATTGCATTCAACCCCATCTTCAAGCTTCGATTTACTTATATGAGATTGGGTATATTTTAACTAGCAGAGCTCAAATAAATGTATGCTTGAATTCACAATAGAAAAATCACAATAAAACCTAAATCTTAATTGGAAAAAATTAAATAACTTTCCTGGTTTTATAATTGTTCTCCATATGTTAATTTAGCTCATTTAAATCCGTATATAGCGCTTAACTACGTGCGTTTGCACTCAATCAAATTAACAACTTCCACGCAAATATAACCAGGCCTTCTTCACGAGTATCATATCGTCACATCAAAAAAGGTTGTTATCACATTATTCATACATGCATCTGTCGACGGCACAAAGAGTATAACAATGTACTGCATTTTTTAAATTAGTGATACATCAAAGTCCTTATTAATTTATTGAATATGATTATGGATTATTTATGTTCAATAAATCTTACAAGTAGCACAACACATTCTATCATCTTCTTGAAACTGCATGTGTACTATCCCAATTTTGTGATATTTCACCAGCAACTGAAAATGATTCTTCTCATTGTAAATAGGTTGCCTTACAACAAGAAGTACACGAAAATTCTCTCAATTATTCGGCATGTAGATAGGCACCGGAGGCTTGAAAATATTGTCATTTATGAAATTGAAACAGCTATTTTATAACACACTTTAACTAGGGTTAATTTAATTGAGTAATATAGTTAAGAAGAGGCGATTATTTCACAAAATAAATAAAAACAAATTTGGTCCACTTTCACCACCTCGGCACTTCCCTTCTCTAAGATCCACGTAGAGAAGATGTATGATGCTTAGTTGACATGAAAAATACTTTATTATTTTACAATAAAATGGCAACATTTGTCTTTTTTTAGTATAGGTTGCTTATAATAAAATGTAAATTTATTATTCGTAAACGTAGTGGTTTATTTTTTTAAAATACAAGTTGATAAAATAGAATGTAATAAAATATTATCATTAAAATTAAATTAGAGTATATTCTTTTTTTGGATTTAAATTAGAGTATATTCGAACTTGACTTAATTTCTAATGTTTAAAAATAAAGTGACGCACGTTTTATTAAAAAAATAATTATATAAATACTCTTGTTTTTTTAAGGGGCAAATACTCTTCATGTTAATATTCGTAAATATTATATAAATTAAAGAATTGTGCATTGGTGGTGTAAAATTTGTTTACACAAACATTCAATTGATTTCTGTGAAATTATAAATTATACTTTGATTTTAATTAAAATTAAAAATGAACTTGTTTTCTTTTTTGAAGGGAACTTGTTGTCCATCTAACGTACAGTAACATAGTATAATTGAATGTCAACATAAAACTAACTTAAGGTGCACATCATTAAATTCGATTGTTTTCAATTTGAAATATATGTTGTTTGTTTTGAAAAAAACAAAAACCAAACCTAACAAAATTTTAAAAAGATTTTTCGGTCCATTTATTAAAATAAGAATTTCCAAAATAGTTAAAGAGAAACGATGGATGAGTTGGGAGGAGGAGCCACCTAGATCTTATAGGGCCCAGCATCGAGGATTCTGATGGGTAGATCAGTCACCGTTGATGGGGTATGTGGGTCTACAAAGGTAGCCTGCGCGCGAGTTAGGATACCGACACGTGGCCAGAAACCACCATCAAATGGTCAAAATTAGTGGACCTTCTTTGGTGAGAAGTCGGCGGCGGAGCCAACACCGACGGCGGGTTTGGCGATGGGCACCGAGAAAGTTAGGGAGAGTTGTAATGTCACTACGAACCCATACACGATACGAATCAAATTCATGATCTCATATCGCCAATAAATATACCATGGTGTACTAGTAAATTATTTTTTTCTTATTTTGTAGAAGCAAATTAAATAGAGGAAATCGTATGGGGTATAGTGTTACACAGTTTACTTATCCCAATCCCAAGAAACTATGGTGAGAGAGAGAAGCTTTTACATGCATTTCATGGAAGTTTCACATGTGAAGTTCCCCTTCTGACAGTAATGGAGATACCCCATCTTCAACTGGCTAGTTCATGATCACAGATCACATGCATCGTATTGTTAGTATTTGCTTTTCTAACGTTTTCATGTTGCAAAAAAAAAGTGCTACTACATGGTTAATACTTTTAACTCGTTTTTTACTACTTATAGTAGTTTTCTTCATCAAAAGTTGTACTTTTCAAAATGAAACATTAATTGAGGTAGATGAGAGGTAAAAGAAAAAAAAAACATGAGACGCTAATGATAAACTTAAAATTTCACATCTATATACTGCGGATATATTAATACAAAACATGTTATAAGTAAATGAACATGATTTTAGAGTCTAAAAATTACAGTTAAACATGCATTAAGTGATGATGAACCATCATGCTCTTTAGTTGAAAAATATCTCTAAACACAATAGAAATTATCAATTTAAAATTACAAGTGTTTTTTACCCGCGCGTTGCACGGGAATATGTCTATTGTATTTGATACATCAATTAATACTTTGATTATTAAAAATATATTAAACAACGAATGAAATATAAGAGTCAGAATTGATGAGTAAAGTGGACATAAGGACTTCTCTTCTAAGCCCGATTGAGACCAACGGGAACTCGTTTCACATTCTCCATAAATATGAAGACGATAACACAAATCATAGATATAAGAAATTACCAACATATTAATCTTTAAAAAAAAATGAATGTGACAGTAGCACAAATCAGGATTGTGTAAGATAAATCATAAAGTATAACATTATTGTGTTTATTCCAACTAAGTAGGGATGAAAATGGGTAGGTACTATAGTACCATCCCCATACCCGCGTTTTTAAAAATTACATATACTCGTCCCTATACTCACGTGGGTAGCAACTCGAATCTCTCCACCTTTAGACAATTCAATGTCATTACAGGAAGTTATCAATGTTTGACAAAATCTAAATCTAGGGATGACAATGTGTCTCGAAATCATAGGGTACCCGCAAAAAATACTAACTATGGGTAGGGTAAAAAACCGCTAAAAGGGTATGAGGTTGGGTATAGGTAATTACCCGCAAAAAATAGTGGGTATGGGCACTATAGTACCCAACCGGCTCATACCCGCACACATATATTATTATCATTATTATTATTATTTGGGAATATATTAACAAATTAACTTAAGCTATAGCTTTTAAACTCACTCTTTTTAAAAAAAGTTATATGGATATATTAATTAATACTTAAAAAATAAATAAAAAAATAAATTAAGATAAAATCAAGAAATAAATCACCTAAATCCTAATCAAATCTAAAATTTAAAAATGTACTTTTTTACTTTAAAAATAAATTAAGATAAAATCAAGAAATAAACAACCTAAATCCTAATCAAATCTTTAATTTTAAAATGTATTTTTTTATAAGAATTAACCTGAGAATGACACATGTAATTTTTTTCCAATAAATGAATATTCTGCACCCCAAAAGATTTTTCTTTTCCTCAATCCTTTTGCTTTTGATTAAGAAGAGAAAAACATGAATCCTTGAAGCATATGATATCTTACAATTAGCTGAAGAACAAAATCAATTCATGAAGAAGATTGAAACAGAAACTCAAAATGAAGTCTTGAAGAACAAAAAACCCTCCTTCACCAATTTAAAAGGACTGTGGTGAAAGAATTGTATCTAGTGTATTTGTGAATCTTTGGGTGGAACCCTTGTGAAACAAAAAATCAAAGACGCATATCAGTCAAAAGGAACAAAAAATGGTGTAATGGCCCAATTGTGCACACCCCAACAAATTATCTATATATTTGAGAAAAAAAAATTCTCCCACCCAAAATAATTGTGGTTACTTCACCAATGAACTTATACTAACAATCAATTTAAATTGAACTTAAGGAAATATATAGAGCAAAGTAAGATAAGTCACCCAATTGGCATACTAAAACATTATTATATGCAAAACTAATGAGTTTGAGGAAAACATGAACAAACCTTAACAATGGGCTAAACATACTCATGAAGATTAAATATGAGCTCTTCAATTTCATCAATTTGACTGACCTGTGCATCATAAAAAAAAATTAGTAAGTTGTGCATCATTCACATACAGTGCAAAAAGTATGCTTATACACACACAACTCAAACATGATGAATAAAAAGGAGCAAAATTTGAGAAATGAATATAAATTCAGGCTATCCTAAGTTTCGTGAACTTCTATAAATTATACCAAAATCTCGTTTAGAATGACTTCACGCGCATGGATTTCTACAAAATATACTAAAATCTGATTTAAAAAAATACAAAAGCGGAAGGAGAACAATAGAAAAAACATTACATAAGAATCAAAACATTACGTCTTCAATAATAATTCGTTAAAGGGTCTATGCAAAAATTTGTAAACTTTAGAATCAAAACACACAAAATATGTGAAATTTAAGAATTCATGATTAAATTACGAACAAAGGATAAACTAAAATGACACAAATCATCAATCACAACATGATAAACTCTAATTTACGTAACATCATCTTACGACAAACCTCTGTCCTGATCGCGACATGTGGCAGAGGTAGAAATAACAGCTATCAAATCTTTGCGTGCCCATGGTAGCTTTGTGGACCCTCAGCACCAAATTAACTCCTTTTTCTTAGAATTAGCATTAAATAAATAATAAGATAAATTAAGATAAAATCAAGAAATAAACAACATAAATCATAATCAAATCTAAACTTTAAAAAATGTACTAAATAAAGATAGATAAAAACTAACAAAATCACAATAAAAAATCATAAAATCCTGAATTAAATAAAAATATGAAAGTTCAATAAAAATTAATTATTATATTCTATCAATAAATGTAAAATAAAATAAAACATTTCCCGGACGTAAAATTAAATATTAAAACATATATCAATTGAAAATTATATCTTCTAAAATAATATTAATTAATTAGTTTAGAATATATAAAATTAAAACATATATTAATTGAAAATTATACCCTCTAACAAATTGACACGTGGAATAATTTTTAGGAGAATTAATCTGGTGCTGACACATCACTAAGAATTAATCTGGTGTTGACACGTCACTATGAAAGTTCTTCTTTTCTAATATATATTGATATTGATATTGATATTGATTGATATTGATTGATTGATATTGATTGATTGATATTGATATTGATATTGATATTGATAATATAATGACAAATTTATTAGAGAAGGTATTCAAAATTAATACAAAAATAAATTTTTAATTGGAAATCTTCAGAATCAACAATTTCAGACTAGTTAGATTCGGCTGAAAATATCGCGATATAATGTCGGCGCTTTTGGGATTAAATGACGAAGCTCAAAAGATGAGATGCATATCACCTACCGCTTGGAATGGGTTTAAGTATAAACATATGAGGTTAATACATGTATAAACCGCCGCGTGTCCCACCTCATTAAATACACGTCTGAAAAATAATTCTCCTGGACCCAGAGATATAAACACACACACACACATAAATTAAATTAAATTTGAATCTGATAACCAGTTTTTTTTTGGTACATAATTTGATAACTAGTACTCCCTCTATCTTATTAACTTATTAACTGTTAGGAAAAAATAAAAACTAAAGGATCTAACCAAATAACACACCTTTTAAAATATTCTGGATTCACCAATTAGGTTTTCTTTTAAATGAGTGGTTAAGAATGAAGGGGGTTGGTTGACATTCACCACCGTTATCAAACCTGGGAGGAGTCATTGCAAAAATACTCTGATGCCTAAATTAGTAACTGAGTAGTTTGGGGAAATTCTTTAAGACTTGGAGAAGGAAGACTACTTGATCCATTTGTCCTAACCTTTTATACATGTTCATATGTTAGGGTAGTCTAAAAAGGGGTGTAGTGAGTGCCTAGAATCCGAGTGTGTATTGGGCGTTGGATCTTCTGAGCCACCAACTGTTTACAGTGATCCAACGACCAGGCCGCCATGGGCTCCTCATTAGTGGGGACTAGACCTTGAGCTTCATGCATGTCTACCCCTACAATCAGGTCATAGAGTCAAAGATGGGACAAGTGAGGCGATAAGGTTCCATCCTTGGTTGTTTGGTCGAACAAGCTAGATCGCTCTTGAGCTTGGTTGGCTGGAGATGGTCTTCTTTAAGTTTGATCAGGTGAAGATGCAATGTGATCAACCCAAGGGGTGATTGATTGGGGAATCTTCCGAAACAAAGTCACCTAACTCTGTTCCACAAATATTGTGAAATTTGAGCTAAGAGTTATCCGACCGTGTAAGGAGGCAATGAGATTGATCCATGGGGTGATTTGCATGGAGTACACCATAACAATTTCTTCATTTTACTATATTGTAATTAAATTAAACAGAAAAGTATAAAAAAATATGCTATGTATGTATAAAATTATTTACACTATTATTGTATACTTATTAAATTCTTTTTATATCCTACAATATTTTTTATATTAATAACTGCATACAATGCAGTGATCCAATTAGGTTTTCTCATCTTACATATTATAATTAAATTTAAAATAAAAAAATGGAATAGATAAAATAAAAATTGAAAAGATGCTATAAGATGATTTACATTACACTATATTTATTTTGTGTGAAATCAGGGTAAAACTTCTGATAACAGTAATTAATTCTCTGAACATATATATGCTGATATTTAGAGGTAAATGAGTCATCATTATGTTCCACTAAATTACAATGTGAAAGTGTAGTTATTAAATTCTTAAAACTTTCAATACAGGGTTAAATCCGATATAAAAAAATAAGTTGACAAATTTTTGAAAGTGCATGTAATAAACCAATTCTGTGAATGAAATGTCAGTGTGCACAACACAAGACTACAAGAGACCCTTGTTATAAATACAGCTGGGTCTGGTTCATACAGTACTGGTACTGGTGTGGGAGTGTGTGTGGGACAAGCCAAGCCAAGCCAAAGCCAACCAAACCAAACCAAACCAAACCCTGTGAGCTTAACCATGGTTAAGTCAGCACGGGTGTTTGTGACCATGTGTCAACCCCGAATGTCTTTGTGTTTTTGCGTTTCATTATTCTCCATTTCCTCTTTTTCCCACCCCCTCCACTAATCAACTCCGATCACTCTCCGCCGCCAGCCACCACGCTCCGCCGCCGCCGCAGCATTCTCAATTCTCCCCTCACACGTTTCCATTCCACGAAGATCCATTTTCTTCTGCGGTTACTGTTTCTACAAGCGTTGTTGTGGTTGTTCTTCGCTGAAGAAGAAGAAGAAGAAGAATCATCCCTCACCGGAGAGAGAGAAAAAACAGTGTAATGCGCGTCGGAATTCAACTTCGTTGATGCTATTTCTTCTTCTTCAACTGTTGGCATTGGCGGATGATACTATTCTCCTGATTCCTGAGTTCATCGATCCGGTGTCGTTTCGGGGAAGCTCGGATCTCGCGGATTTCCTTGATTGAATCCACATTTTAGGGTTTCTGGTGCGGTGAGATGTGTAGGCCGGAGAGTAAGAACAACAGGTGGCAAGATTTCCGTTGGATGGGTACGAAGGTGGAGAAGGAGAGAGGTGGACCAGGTTCAGGGTCATCGTCATCTTCATCTTCTTCATCAAGGTATAGAATGAAGCTTTGGTTGATACGCGGAACCGCATCGATTTTGTTGTGGACTTGCATCGTGCAGTTAACCGCTTTTGGTGATATGGGGTGGGGGCCGAGAGTGTTGAAAGGTTGGCCTTCTTGTTTTACTCACGACGACGAATCTTCCGCCGTCAGGGAAATCGACAGCATTGAGCTTCCATCTTCACGTCCACCACTTCTCCCTCCTAAGAGTGTGTATTGTATTTCCCTTCTTTGCTGCTTAATTTCATGCTTTTCGAATTTGTTTTTACTTGATTTCATGGTGTTCATGTTAAGTTTTGTTTTGTTGTTGTTGTTGTTGTTGCATAAATTGAGGTGTTTTTGTTTTGTTTTTCCCCTGAAATCAGGACTTTACAAGAACAATGGGTACCTTATGGTGTCGTGTAATGGAGGATTGAATCAAATGAGAGCCGCGGTAAGTGTTTGACGCATCACACATGCGGTTAGCTTGTCTTGTTTTCCGGTTGCTTTTCTGATTTGCTGATTCAATTGTATAGATATGTGACATGGTGGCAATTGCAAGATATTTAAATGTCACGCTTATAGTCCCTGAATTGGATAAGACATCCTTTTGGGCTGATCCGAGGTGAGTCTCGCCTCCTTCAATCAGTTTATGTTTCAGAATTCAGAGACAACCTTATCGATGTTGGTGGGATTGAAGGAATCCTGCCCTTTAATGTTGAATGAGGATCAATTCTGAATGATGTTTGTTACTTTTATGTCTCAGTGAATTCCAGGACATATTTGATGTGGATCATTTTATCACGTCCTTGAGAGATGAGGTGCGGATATTGAAAGAGTTGCCTCCTAGAATCAAGCTGAGAGTGGAACAGGGGTTACATTACAGCATGCCACCGGTTAGCTGGTCTGACATATCTTACTATAAGCACCAGGTCAGTTTGTGGTATCCCTGAGCCAATTAGAAACATGCTTTAGCCTAAACAACTATTAGCTTAGCTTGTGATTGCAACTTTTGGGCCGTGTAACTCAATTATGTTTTCTTACAGTTTCTCCTTTGCTAACTTAAGGTAAATGACATGTTAATTCTTGTAGATTCTACCCTTGGTACAAAAGTACAAAGTTGTGCATTTAAATCGAACTGATGCTCGTCTGGCCAATAACGGTCAGCCTATGGAGATTCAGAAGCTGCGCTGCAGAGTTAATTTCAGTGCTTTGAGATTTACTCCTCAAATAGAGGAGTTGGGGAGAAAGGTGATCCAGCTTCTAAGGAAAAATGGTCCATTTCTGGTCCTTCATTTGAGGTATGAGATGGACATGTTGGCATTTTCTGGCTGTACTCAAGGTTGTAACCGTGATGAGGTTGAAGAGTTGACAAGAATGAGGTGATTATTAGCCTGCATAATTTGCAGTTCCATAATCATAATTTAATTTTTTTTTCTGTCACTTGGGCGTTGAAAAGGGATTTGGTATAAATCTCTCAAATTTGAATTTTTGGTGCATTGGCAGATATGCGTATCCTTGGTGGAAAGAAAAAATAATTAATTCTGACTTGAAAAGAAGAGACGGCCAATGTCCCTTAACACCTGAGGAGACTGCCCTTACGCTTAGGGCTCTTGACATTGATCGGAGTATTCAAATCTACATCGCAGCTGGGGAAATATATGGTGGGGAAAGGAGAACGGCAAGTCTTTTGAAGGAGTACCCGAAATTGGTAATTTTTAAAGTTCAAGGCCACATGGTGAATTCATAATGTTTGTCATTGTTTGATGTCCTTACCATTTGCTTTTGTGCTCTTTTAAAACAGGTTAGGAAGGAAACACTGTTGGAGCCATCTGACCTTCAGTTCTTCCAGAATCATTCATCTCAGATGGCAGCATTGGATTATCTTGTCTCATTAGAAAGCGATATTTTTGTCCCTACGTATGATGGAAATATGGCAAAAGTAGTTGAGGGCCATCGCAGGTATAATTCTGCTATAAAATACATTATTTTTGTGCCTAAGCTACTTTCCATTGCTCCTTGGCATCTCTACCAATTCACATACTAGTAAACTGGTCATTTTAACATTTCGTGGGTAATGCTCGAGTGTCTTGTTGAAATACTAAAAATATTTTTCTTCATACTGATACAATATTTGTATTCACATCATCTGAGCGATCAAAATGCATTTTTTGTCACTTAGTTATGATCCAAACCACAATTTCTGGCATAGTTTAGTTTCAGCGTCTCCCATTATCAATACCACTTTGCCAAGTGAGTTGACTTTTTGCCCTCCAATGCTTGTGCAGATATCTCGGGTTCAAGAGAACAATTTTATTGAACAGAAGGCTCCTAGTTGATTTGATAGATCAGTACAACAATGGAGTACTGAACTGGGATGAATTCTCTTCAGCCGTGAAGGAATCTCATGCTGATCGCATGGGCAGCCCAAGTAAAAGGTTGGCAATCCTTGACAAACCAAAAGAAGAGGATTATTTCTACGCCAATCCACACGAGTGTTTAGAACCATCAAATGATCCGTTCAGTAGTACGTGACTAATGCGTTCTGGAAGTAATGAAATTTACTTGTGCCATCTCCTGATGCACTTGGTTTTCTGCCACGGATATCGAGATAGTTCTCTATGCAGTTTTAGCACAGATGAAAGCTTTTTGTATCAAAGAGGCAGCCATGGTGACCCCAGGTTGGGGATGGAATAGCCTTCACAGAAGTTCTAGTCACGCAAAGAAGCTAAGGGGATACCTTATATTATATATATATGCAAATAATCCATCACATTCATGTATAGAAGGTAGAAGCTACCCTGCCATTACAGGGTGATAGCAGTTCAAACAACATTGTACAAGGAGGACTTCTTACAAATTTGGATAACAAGAACTGCAGTTCATGTAAGCTTAATTCATTGGTATTTGCTTCTCTTTTTCTAATTTTCTTATATAAATATATACTTTTTTTCTCTCTTTTTTTAGTCCACCACCATCATTGTGATTTTCAGGATTATACAGTATAACAATTTGTTTGTTCGTGTACTATTGACTCCTATTTCATATTTTTTTTTTGGTCTGATGGGGAATACTAGCTAGGCTGGATGGTCTTTTTGTATTTTCTATTCTCTCATTTTTATTTATACTGACAATGAGTGTCATTGATAACCAATTCTTAATTGCTACTAATTGCAAACTTATCTATCTATCCTAAGGTAGATCAAAAGGGAATTCTTCTCCTCTTGTGACTATCTAGCATGTCATTGTCTTGCTTGTAAGGTTATATTAAATTGGTAAGCTGGAATTTTCATTGTTTGGACTTTGAAGCCTATGTTCCTGAAAGAGACAAGCTACAAACGCATCCAATAAAAGTGGTGCACTGTTATATTCTTTATTTTATTTCACTTGTGGTTTTTGGAGGAATATGCTTTGTTTGATCTTGCAAGTTTGTTGATTGTATTGGACCAAACGAATGCGGCTACAAGAGTATATTTATTTATTTATTTATTTATAGATTCTGTATTATTTTTGGTACCTAGCTGGAAGATCCTCTCAATTTTGATTGGTTCCACCCCCATCACCATCAAATTTTGTTATTTTGTTGGAAAATTAACTTGCCCATTTTCCGATCCAATGTAACCGGGAGAAGAAGTATGCACCAATCTGTTCATTACAAAATATTATCTATAATATTTTAAAGTGAGATATCATTAGCTAATTCAATTTACAAACTCGAATAGCCTATAAAAAACTGATAATAAACCATTATTTTTTAACTTTGAGGTTATCAAATGTGAGCATGGCCATTGTCATATGAAGCCATTATGCTTTGCTGTCTGTACTGGTCTGAGGCCTCAATGTAATGTACTCCCTCCGTTCCTATATATAAGTCTCAAATAACTAATTCTTTTAGATTAAGAAAAGTAGTTACTAGTAATAAATTTGTAAAAAAAATGATTTATTTTCCTAGATTACCCTTATTTACTTTCCTATGATTTTCTCTCTCCAAGTTAATACTTCTAAAGTTTATCATCTCTTTCATATTAAATATGAGGGTGAACTTGGAAAAAATTATTTAATGCTTCCTAGATATTAGAAAGTGACTTATATTTTGTAACAAATTTTTTTAAAAAAAATGTGACTTATAATAGGGAACGGAGGGAGTATCCTACTTCTTTGGTAACTGTATGCCATGTCTTCATCCATGTAATAACAATGTTCGGGATGCCAAGAATGAGTAGCATAAGAAAATTGAGGATTACAATACAAGCATTTTCTCTTGTAGCTTCCTTTTTTCTTGTAGCATTTTCCCTTTTTGCTCTATAATTATATCTGTTTTGGTTTGCTACACTCTCTTGTAGCTTCCTTTTTTCTTTTCTCTTGCTGCTGTATTTCTTTCTCCCCCTCTTTTTTCCTGTTGTAAACTTTGGGTGGCACCCCTTGTGCCTATTTATATTATTTCATTGGCTTACCCAAAAAAACAATAAAAGCATTTTATTTGTTTTTTATTATTTAGTACTTTTTTTCCAGTTAAAAGGCTTGTTGAATTTTTTTGTCACAATCATTAGTTTTACACAAAAATAAGTGTAAAAAATAGGTTTGATGCTTTTCTTAAAAGCTAAAAGCAATAGTTTATGAAAAATACCCTTGAATAAAGCATTCATCATTGAACATCACTCCCCTTATTTCGCATCAATCCAAGCCTTCATCTACCACCATTTCTTGAATGTTATCTGCCATTCGACCAATGACTCCATTCCACACGATTAGGGGCCACTCCTCTCCTCCCCCTCCCCCTAATTTATAATTTATGTATTTATCAATCATATAATTTGATTAATTTCTACATAAGATATTTTCTCAACCCTTAGTCTACCCCCCTAGCTAAGTAGTATTTACCAATTCGCTATCATAAATTCTTCACTATTTATTTGTTTTTACAAAATAACAAATGGGATAGATAGCTAAATTCATATGTTTGGATGAGTTTGAGTAAGGTGTTTCAATCAAATTGTGACTTGCGTGTGTCCCCTATGAAACTCAACCAATTTCTCGTCTTGATTCAATATTCCGAAGAACTAGTTTGATAAAATGTTAAGTGAAAATTGTTCTTGAAAATATAAATAAGAATGTATTTATTATTTCTCGCCGACAAGACCTAAGAGTTGTTTCTCATACTTCTAACTAGAAATAATACTCCTGCGTTGCACGGGTTAACTTACCATATTTTTCAAAATTATATATATTTATTATAGCCTTAATAAATATATAAATATTAAAATATTTTTAATTAAATAATAATGGAAGTGAGACATTTCATTGAAAATAATTAGAGTTCTCTAGATCTAAATAGTTTTTTATTACTCAAATTTAATAATTGATATTTGATAATGAGCACTGAAATAGTTTTATTATTTTATTTTTTTAATAATATCTAAAATCATTTTTAAATCAATTAGTAAGTTTTTAATATCATAAATAAGTTATAATGACATTTTCTTATACTTTATATCATTCATAAAGTAATTTAAAATTTTAAAATTATATAAGAAATGATTTTATTAGTGTAAAAAATTATTTAGTAAATTTAAATTTATTCAAATTTGATCATAGTTATTTTTCTATGTTATTCTTTCTCAAGTCATTTCTACTAATATACAATAGATCAATTATTTTTGAAACAAAACTTTATTGAATGAAATAATTCATGAGAACATTCCCCTCATGTAGGTAATTACACTATGCTACACATAACCCATAAGACATATATTATATTAAATAATTTAAATAATTTTTTCAACAAATGCACCTATATTATAGTTAATATTAAATACCTATATAGAGACACATTTTATTTAAAGACTATTTTGTCTTAATCATTTAACGTATTTTTTATTTTACAATTTAATATATAGTACTTCCACATGTTTTATTGTATTTTTTTTTGTTGTTCATGATTTTTTTCCTGAAATAAATAAATAATAAATGAGTAATGTAAACAAATTTCAAATTTTAGTTTATAATATTATTATTTAATGTAGGTAGTAAATAGTCTCTAGTTAAAAGTTACTTTACTTTGGCATGTATAAAGTCAAAAATTAAAAAAATTGGCAAGTTGAATAGAAAATAGAATTTAATTTGTTCAACTTAATTGTGTAATGCATTTAATACTTATAGCTCAAGTGAGCTTTACACACACACACACATATATATATATATAGATTGTTATTGTTGGATGATTTAGATAATTTTTAATATTATTTGTGTGACTTCATCGTTATCGTGGTTATACAAATATTATTTTTACATGAAGTAGATTACGTTATAAGATTGCTTCCCATCTACGAGATTAGGTAATCTCTAGAGATTGACAAACTTAGTCTCATGTATTCATGTAATCGGTAATACATTTTGTCGGGCTTTTTTATAGTGACATGCGCATCTTATATAAAGTTAATGATTTTAATTTTATGCCAACATCCAAAAATCTTATTGGAGAATGGAATTTTGAGATAGAGGTTGGAAAGCAAAATTAGAGATTGTTGTATAATTTTGTGACACTCACTTAATTAAGGTTAGTGGCGCAAAAATCTCTTATGTTGTAGGAAATGGTAAAAGTAAGATGGTGATTTGGAGAATCATTGTGGAATGAATATATTTTCTTATACAATTGGTTTGCAACCAACTAAATTGAATATAAAATTTAACCAAGAAGCAATATAACTTCTCATATACTTATTTATATTTGAGATCCTAAGGATCCTTTTAAATAAATTGATAATGAACTTTTTTCTTAAGTTGTTGGTTCAAAGTTAATTTTTTACCATTTCAACTAAGAAGTTTTTTTTTTTTGAAAGTGAACTAAGAAGTTATTATTTTGATATTTCACAATGTTAATACAATTTCTTTAGGATAGATAAGTGATGACACTGCGCACTTGTAATTTTTTACGACTAAACTAGAAAATTATTTTAAAATTGGGTAGAGATGGAAATAACATATACAATGAAGAAAAAAATGATGGGGGTGACTTAGTGAGGGGGACCATAATGTAATTAAATTGATAATGTGGAACACGATGAAAATGATAATTGGACTTAATTTATCATACTTATCCTTTATCATAGGAAGCCACAAGAATATGCAAAAGTATTGACTTGGGATTGGGATTTTGCCTAGAAATTAGAATCCATTGACGATCGTGCTGGGGATATACACCAAAGAATTAACCGTGACACACACATACTCACTCACACTCACACACATTATGAAGCAATCAACTCATCCAAGTTAAATGAATATATGAGCTGGAAATGGAATTACCAAGTTCTATAAGGCACACCTGCCAAAAACCTAGCATTACTTTTATTTTGTTTATGATTTTCTTAACGTTCATCTGTTTTTTTATTTATTATTTCAAATCACGCTGACCAATTTCTTTAGCTTAATCAAATTAACAATTGAAAACAAACATTTTAAGTCATTTTCATCGTCTAAGGTGTGGCGTTATGCATATTGCACAATGTTAGTGCGTTGTATACTACTATTATTGACCCTTTTCAGATGTAGTAGTGGATCACCACATTCCATCCCCTATTTTGTCAACAGTAATAAGTGGCAGACAGGAAATTTCAAATCAGAATTTTCTAAAAACCTTGGATCCAATCCATCATCGCCAAACAAGGATTTATATTCAATATAAAAAAAATGAAATTGTATGCAACAAATGAACAAATTAATGTTATGTAGACGTTTTCTTCTTTGAATTTCAGTGCTAGCTTTGAAGGATTGTCTTGGTCAAATCAAACAGTTTGGAAGAAACTCTTGCATTACAATATTCAAGTTGGAAAATCAAGAAGATTATTGGGAAATTGAATGTGAAGAAGATCCCAAGAAAGTTCTAATGAAAATTTCCAATAGTTCTTATTTAATATAGCTTGACTGATCCAAGAAATCCTACTAGAAGATAGTGTCAATTGAGTTTTTTTTTATAAGCAAAAGAATTATATTGATGAGAAGTACAAGGGGTACTTCAACCCAATACAAGAAGAAAAGGAAAGAAAAGAGGAAAAAATAACCGAACAACTTATACAACGCGAGCAGAAACCTTTCCTAGTAGATTAGCCCACCACCCACCACCTCCAATGGAGAAAGATTAAGGAACTCATACCTCATTAAAACCTTACCAGGAAAAACCCCCTTGGGAAAACCTGGTGAAGGAAAAAGAGTACATGAATTCAATAATCAAGACGTGGACTAAGCTAATCAATTGAGTGTGTCTATTATTTAATCACCTAAGCATTGAGTAGTGTCACTAGTCAACAGTTCACTAATGCTGGTATTAGCACTAGTAACACAGGGACTGCACTACTAAGCAGCATAAATTATTAAATTGTCTTGAAGAGACATGCTTGTATTAACTTAATTAATCAACAACTAGTGTTGCTTTCGCGCCACGTAAGGATCAGCCACAACGTTATTCTCAATTATCACTGTTTTCACAAGTGTCATTATATCAAGCAAATGCTAATTAATTAAGAGTGAGTTGCTGTAGAAAATGCTTTAGCTCAAAGCGATTGACTGTTGCTCAGATCCAAACCTTAATCAACAATGCAAAGCAATTAGGCAAGTGACAATCTTTGTTATGACCTATTTGAAACTAGCTACATGAAGTTCTTTTGTTTTTTGATTGATTTTTTGACATTTTAACTTTTGGACTTGGACTACAGGGTGCTAGCTAACAAGTAGTGTTGCAGCTTAATTAAATGCGTTTGTTTATTAATCAGTCTAATATAATCCAATAAAATTTAACAAAAAGCTGAAAACTTTGCTTTAAGAACATTTACTTCACCCCAATGACACTAGCAGGAGTTCGAACATACGACCGGTTAAATACTATATTAGGCATTACAACAAGACACATGATTTAGCAGCAGTTGAAGCTATAATTAGTGGTAGTTCAAACAGATAGTAGCACGAGCCAAACAAGCAGCGGTATGGAGTAATTGACTGAACCGTTTGCCCGCCTTTATCAGCAGACATAACCGTTGCAAAACTCCCTATTTAAATTACCTAATTTGAATGGTTGTAACTGCTGCAAAGCTTTTAACTTAACACTCATTTACCAATTTACCAGTTGTATTTATTTTTTTAATTATTTGCATTTTAGTCAGGCCGCAAATTGTTTACTTCAATTTCTAGGCCTATTTTGAGTGGTTGTTTGAAAGATCTCTATTAATTTCAGGATTAAGGTCAGGCAGAAATCAATTAAGCACTACTTAAGGAGATAAACCCACCACTTGGTTAGGCTTAGGCACCCACTCAAAACGATATTGGTATTTACTATTTAGTCACGTACTGTTGTTGTCTGCTTCAAGTTAACGAGTTCTTACTGGTGGTTCTCACATGAAGATAGAACAGAATAGTGTGCGCACGAGTAAACTCCACCCAGGATGTTAGATAATAGTTATTGAAGATCCATTTATACCAGTTTAATGCATCACCCCGCATGTAGAAGGAGATGATTTTCATACGCTGCTCTTGTGGCAGGAGTTATTAAAGATCCATTTATACTAGTTTAATGCCCAATTTTCTGCATGTAGAAGGAGTTATTGAAGATCCATTTATGCTAGTTTAATGCCCAATTTTCTGCATGCCTTCTCATTACTTCATGATTTATTGTTAGAAATAACTTCCCAAAGGTATGGGATGTCATACATGTATCAACATCCTCACAAAGGGAAAATTATAGAAGTGCTGAAATTAAACAAAAGCAAATCTTATAGTAAAGGGTCCAATAAATTAATAAAACTGGTCCAGCCTTTTAGGCCTTTTGCTAACTCTTTTGGGCTTGGACACCAGACTCGCTGAAGACACAATTGGGCTGCTACCACTCATGCAAAAAATCCCTATGACTCGACCCATCCCATACAATAGACCATGAAAACCAATGTTGCAGCAAATAAAACACTGACAGTTTTTTGACCAAAAAAAAAAACACTGACAGTTTACAAACTTTAAATGAGTGGAAGCCTTGGTATAAATAAAACAGCTTCTCAATTAGCTTGGAAGCCTCTATAATTATATAATTTAGGATCTAAAATAATGCATATTATTTTGCTGGGGGAGCCTAAGGATCCCAGCAAACTAAGACACTACATGTACAGTCAATCTTACCTTTGCTGGATTATATGCCAGCAGAAGGCAAAAATACCCCTTCCAAAAATAATTTAGAATAAGTTACCCTCAAATAATTGATAAAAACTATCATGAGGAAAGAATGAATATAACTGTTGGATTAACTTCTGCACGACTTTAGCTTCTTTACTGGTTGATCAGACTTGTCAGAGCTAGCAACTCTTGAGCGAATCATCCTTTGATTGTTAGAAGGAACTTCCTCATCCTAGGGGAAAATGATTGACAAATTAGATAATACTACAAGGTTCTACAATGTAGGCTTTAATGTAACGCTGCAACAAGCTATATTCACAAGAAAGACCTTGCAAAAGGGCAATTAGAATGTCAATATACCTTAGCACCAAACATTGACTTTGGTACAGTTGGCCTGGTGCTTGTTTGCTTTCCAAGTTCAATTTGCACTGAAATGCTAGCTTGTGACAAATCCACACCCGAACTCTGCAAGGCTTGTGTAAGTGTATCCAACAACCTGTCCAAGTATAATAGACTTGCTTTAGTATTTTAGAGCCAAAATGCTGGTGGTTATATATAGACCTGTCCAATAGACATGCTTAATTCAAGAAGTATTGAAAAATATGGTTTGGTCTATCCAAATGTCATGCAAATATTTGGACTAACATCACATAAGTAATTGTTTGAATGGAACAGAGGTGCCCCAACAAACCATCTTCTAAAAGACAGTTGATCCAATAAAAAAAGATAACAATTAGTTAGAGTCTTAAGCTGCAAATTAGAATTGTGGACTTTTCCCCAATTATATAGTGTCATGAACTGAAGGGAATCAAGTCTAAATTGAAATTACACTTAATTCTAATCAGAGAAAGGAAGGGAATTAAGTCCAAATTTAGGTTGCATAGCAAAGTCCAATATGTGTAGGCAAATCATTTCTTATTGATTTCTTATCCCTCATGCCTTATTGAATATAGTTACAGTTAGTTAGTTAGTTAGTTACTTCTACCATGGTTAGTTACACCATGGTTAGTTCTGTTACTTGGTTAGTTAAGTTGTTAGTCAGTTAGATTTACTTTACTCTTTGACCATTGTATAAATACACGAACACCACACTATTGTAATTCATTCAATCAATTGGATCAATACAGTTTTCATTTCATTCTTCAACTTCTACCTTTAGCTTCTGCAATTTGTTATGGTATCAGAGCTCTCATAGAGAGAGCTCTGCTGCGCAACCATGGCGGAATCCAATGAACCCGCCGCTTACCCTTTCACCGTGCAAGATGCACAAACCGCTTCCCACACCTTTTACATTCACCCAAACGAAAGCCCTTCCACCGTTCTTGTTTCGCCACCGCTATCGGAGGGTAATTACCACAATTGGGCGAGGGCTATGAAGATGAGCCTCTTGACGAAGAACAAGCTAGGGTTCGTAGATGGATCGATTCCAGAACCACCTCAAGATCATCCTGTATCACCCTTCTGGCAACGTTGCAATATGCTTGTTCTAAGCTGGCTCATCAAATCCATGAGCGTGGAGATCGCGCAATCGATTCTTTGGCGTGACAGAGCCACTGATGTCTGGAAGGAGCTTCGTGAGAGGTTTTCGCAAGCTGATTTGTTCAGAATCTCAGAGCTTCAAGAGGAAATTTTCAGCCTGAAACAAGGTGATAATTCTGTCTCTAAATTCTATACGAGTATGAAGACTCTCTGGGATGAACTAGATATCTTGAATCCATTACCTGTGTGCACCTGCAATCCTCGATGTTCTTGTGGAGCAATCAAGAACATTGAGGAAGAAAGGAACAAGAATCAAGTAGTTAGGTTCCTTAGAGGTTTGAATGATCAATTCTCAGGTGTCAGGTCACAATTGATGTTGTTAGATACTTTGCCTAATGTGAATCGTGTGTTTGCTCTCATTGCTCAACAAGAAAGACAGTTTTCTGCTGAGAACTTTTCTGGGTCTAAAGCTATGATGGCTTCAAGGGATAGTGCACATGACAATCGAGGAGGTGCATCAACAAGTTATCAATCCCAGTCTGGGAATTCTCAGTCCCAATCTAATTCTGGATGCTATAACTCTCAATCAAATTCTGGAGGGAATCGATATTCATCAAAGAAGTGTTCTTATTGTGGAAAAATGGGCCACACAGTTGATGATTGTTACAAGAAACATGGGTTTCCACCAGGGTTCAAGTTCAAGAATCCAAAATATGCAAACAAGTCTGCCAATTGTGTTCACATTGCTGATGAAGATCAAGAGTCTCAGGGTGGATCTTCAGGACAAGACACCAGGTTCGGGTTTACGGCTGATCAATATCAACATCTGCTAGCTCTTCTTCCAACTTCAGAATCAAAGAGCTCTTCTTCCTCACAGCACACAGCCAGTGTAAACTCTTGTGCTCAAGTTCTTCCCACAAAACATGGTAATGGCAGCACAAGTACCGTCCCCACAAAGAATGGTAATCCCCTTGACACTTTTTGGGTTATGGACACTGGTGCCACTGACCATATCTGCAACACATTGAGCTATTTTAGCTCCTATAGTCATGTAGGATTGATCCCAGTTTCTCTTCCAAATGGAGTCACTGAATCAGCAGTTATTAAGGGATCAATTCAACTTACCCCTTCTTTTATCCTTCATAATGTGTTGTTTTTGCCTAACTTCCAATTCAACCTGATTTCAGTGCATAAACTAGTTAAAAGCCTTCACTACACACTGACTTTTCATGATGATATCTATTTAATACAGGATTCCAGTGCTTGGAGGACGATTGGCACAGTTAAAGCAGTCAAGGGACTCTACATCCTCAATAAGTCTTCAGTTACCCCTTTGTCACATTGTAATTCAGTTCATTCTACTGTGAATATTCCTAGTTCTGTAAATGTATCTAGTCATTTTGATCCCAGTGTGCACAATTTGTGGCACTATAGGTTAGGACACCCTTCCTTTGTTAAAGGGCAGTCAATAAGGGATCTTTTTCCTTATGTACAATGTACTAAAGATCACATTTGTGATGTTTGTCCAATTGCTAAACAAAAGAAATTGAGTTTCCCATTAAGTATTTCTTCTAGCTGTGCAATTTTCAGTTTAATTCATGTTGATATCTGGGGTCCAATGTCAATCCTTTCATTGCATGGTTATTCTTATTTTTTAACCATAGTTGATGACTATTCTAGGTACACATGGGTTTACCTATTAAAGTCAAAAGCTGAGGTTAAAACTTTAATTCAGGACTTTTGTCTTCTAGTTGAAAACCAGTTTGGCACCACTGTCAAAAGCATAAGAAGTGACAATGGAAAAGAGTTTGCTTTAAGTCACTTCTATGCTAGTAAAGGTATAGTTCATCAAACTAGTTGTGTTGAAACCCCTCAACAAAACCCATTGTTGAGAGGAAACATCAACACATCTTAAATGTAGCTCGTGCTTTATTGTTCCAAGCACATTTACCAAAGATTTTCTGGGCTCATGCTATTGTTCATTCCATTTTTCTTATCAATAGATTGCCTACACCTGTCCTTGAAAATAAATGTCCTTTTCAGCTTCTTTACAACGAAGTTCCAGATTTAACATACCTTAAGGTGTTTGGTTCCCTTTGTTTTGCTTCTACACTTGTTAGTCACAGGACAAAGTTTGATCCTAGGGCTCAAAAGTGTATCTTCCTTGGCTTCAAACCAGGAACTAAGGGATATTTGGTTTATGACCTCAAGACAAAAGGTCTATCTGTTTCTCGAAATGTGGTGTTCCATGAAAATATATTTCCCTATTTTCATTCGCATGGTCCTTGTCATAGCACTGAGTCTAGTACCATTCCTTTACCCACTTCTTTGCCAGAGGAACCTTTTGATTACTCATATCCTGAAAATAATGCTCTTGTCCAGCAACCTTTACCTTCAGAAACTCTTTCTAATCCAGAGGAGGGTAATGTCCAGAGGATATCTAACAGAGTGAGAAGACCACCTTCTTACTTACAAGATTACCATTGTACTCTTGCTGCTTCAACTACTGTGTCCAAGGTCCCTTCAAGTGCAGGTATCTCTTATCCTTTATCCAAAGTCATTTCCTATCACAAACTGACTCCTTCCTATCGAGCTTTTATCATGAACATCACCACAGTTAGTGAACCAACTAGATATTCCGAGGCAGTCAAACATGAGTGCTGGAGGAAGGCCATGGACCAGGAAATAGAGGCTTTGGAAAGGAATCATACTTGGATTCTTGTTGATAAGCCACCTGACAAAACTCCAATCGGCTGCAAGTGGGTTTACAAGGTGAAACACAAGCAAGATGGAACCATCGAGAGGTACAAGGCACGTTTAGTTGTCAAGGGATACACACAAGTTGAAGGCATAGATTTCCTGGATACTTTTTATCCAGTGGCAAAGATGACTACACTTCGTGTGTTGCTAGCTCTAGTAGCTTCAAACAATTGGTTTCTCCACCAGCTAGACGTGGACAATGCCTTTCTACATGCCAGTCTTGATGAAGAAATTTATATGGCATTACCTCAAGGACTTCACTCATCCAAGCCCAATCAAGTTTGTCTTTTAAAGAAGTCTTTGTATGGCCTTAAGCAAGCCAGTAGACAGTGGTATACAACACTCTGTCTTGCTCTTCAAGCCCTTGGTTTTGTACAAAGTTCTGCAGATCACACATTATACATCAAAAAGGAAGCTTCAGGCACTTTCACAGCTTTGCTACTCTATGTAGATGATGTTCTATTGGCAGGAAATGACATGGCTGAGATCATTGCTGTCAAACATTCTCTTCATGAAAAGTTTCGCATCAAAGACATGGGTGAAGCCAAGTTTTTCCTTGGTCTTGAGATTGCAAGATCACAACAGGGAATTGTGCTCAATCAACGCAAATATGCTCTTGAGCTTCTCTCTGATTCAGGGTTGCTTGGAGGCAAGCCAGCAACTACTCCAATGGACAGTTCTCAGAAGCTCAGTACAACTTCTGGAAAAGCACTTTCTGATGTCAGCTCTTATCGCAGGCTCATAGGCAGATTGCTCTATCTCACTACTACACGACCAGACATAGCATATGCTGTCAGTCAGCTGAGTCAGTTTCTTTCAGCACCTACTGACATTCATGAAGCAGCAGCTCATAGAGTGCTTCGATACATCAAAAGCAACCCTGGTTGTGGACTTCTTTACTCTGCATCTTCTACTGTAACACTCTCTGCTTTCAGTGATTCTGACTGGGCAGGGTGTGTGGACACTAGAAAATCCATTACAGGATATTGTGTTTTCTTAGGCTCTTCTCTGATCTCATGGCGCTCCAAGAAGCAATCTACAACTTCACGTTCTTCTTGTGAAGCCGAGTATCGGGCAATGGCAGCAACTGTTTGTGAGATACAATGGCTCTCTTATCTGCTTACTGATTTGCAAGCACCTCCATCAGCCCCTGTATCTTTGTATTGTGACAATCAATCGGCTATCCATATTGCTCACAATCCAAGCTATCATGAACGCACAAAGCACATTGAACTTGACTGTCACATTGTGCGTGAGAAGATCCAGCGCGGGCTTGTACACCTTTTACCTGTTAGCTCATCACTTCAGCTTGCAGACATTCTTACTAAACCCCTGACTCTTGGACCATTTCGTAGTCTTTTTTTCAAACTGGGAATGCATAACATCCATTCTCCAGTTTGAGGGGGGCTATTGAATATAGTTACAGTTAGTTAGTTAGTTACTTCTACCATGGTTAGTTACACCATGGTTAGTTCTGTTACTTGGTTAGTTAAGTTGTTAGTCAGTTAGATTTACTTTACTCTTTGACCATTGTATAAATACACGAACACCACACTATTGTAATTCATTCAATCAATTGGATCAATACAGTTTTCATTTCATTCTTCATCTTCTACCTTTAGCTTCTGCAATTTGTTATGCCTGGATCAAGATAAGTATGCTATGATTTCATTAGGTGATGGTGATTAAAGAACAAGTCTCTTCAGACTACAATACCTGCCACATCTCCATTCTCTATCCATGAATGCTCACTAGGGGATGAATCCATATTATGTCCAAAACAATTTCAAAATAGCCTAAAGGAAATAAACTGTATTCTCATTATATAATATAAACTAGTCAAATAAGTATAAGATAAATTCTCACCCTTTTGAGTACACACTTGATATGCTAATGGCACCACCTTCAATAGTGAGCCCTTTCTCTTTCAGCTTTTCACTGGTAGCATTCATTGTTTGAGATTCCACTGAAGGTATATGTACGGTGTTCTCTGCATCAGATGCCAACCTATGTGTGAGTTGAGATACTACTCCACCTGGACCGCTGATTTGGGTTGGAGGGAAGAAATTTGGCGGCGGAGAAAAAGGAGCTGAAAAAGCCTTGTTCAGAGTTCCAGACTGATGATCCATTTTCTTCAAGGTAGTTGCTGTGCCTGTGTTCAAGCCAGATTCTAGATTCTGGGTACTCCCAGGAATTGTTGGGGAAATGTTGATATTTTTCTCGTCAGCCTTCGAAGGAAACAGCAATGTTGGAGATGAACTTGACCCACTATTTGTGCCACGAGGTTGAAAACTTTCTGCTGGCTTGTCATTATTTCTCTGCTTTGAATAGAAAAAATCAAAATCAGTTTTTGGATAAAGAGGTCACCATCATATATAGTTACTTCAAAACTCAAATCCATTTACGCTACGCTATATGATGTTTATAATCTATTAATGTATCCACTAGAACAACAGACAAGCATCTGCATAGTTTATGACGAGCAAGTGTGGTATTTACCCATGGCATCAATTTCTCTGGCTCGTTATTCCACCCTTGGAAGGAACCTTCATACTTATGCACCTTCTCTTGTAAAAAATGAATATACTCAATGACCTACATATAATTCAGATGAAGCATTAATGAGCATAGAACAAACATAGTCTAAAATAAAATTTACATCATCTCATATGAATGTACCTCTAACAAGAAAGATGCTTTATCCCTCTTTTGGTCACTGTGTGGAATAAGCTGTCGTAGCATCTGGAATCTACATGATTAATTCAAATGCTCTATTAGATAATTATAAGCAATTTATCAGCTCTTATTTATGATCACCAATTTGGTAAAGCCAAATAAAAGTTAGGCAATATGAAAGCATATAATCCTTGTAACTGCTTATGTCTATCAAAATATGAAAAATACTACTGTGACAGACATGTCTGATCAAACCATAAATCCAATAGAACTACTTGGTATCTTTGTTACCTTCTCTAGAAGCCCTTTTTTGGGACAAATTTTACAACATAAATCAATGAAAGAAACTGTCCCTACAGTTTGCAAGTTAGCAATTAGGACTCACTAGTCACACTCCTAATTGTAAGGAATTTTGATTTTAATTTATTTAAGTTTATATTCAATTCAGTTCATGATTAAGAAAAGGAAAGTTCTTTTTGCGCCTGCATTACAACTTGCAAGTGACTTTTCAAAAATACAGAAAAATTTCAGTCAGCAAGGTAGGTAAGACTTGCCTGTCATTAATTTTGCTTCTTCTCCGCTGCTCTGTCGCAGAATGTTTTGATCTTGGTGTGTTTGGCTTTTGATCACTGGCCTTCGCATCCACTTTCACCCTCAGCTCTTCTGTAAATAATCTCTTATGTTAACCTTACCAGAAATTTCAAGCTAATGGCCTTGAGAGCACATAATCCCTTAAGCACAGAAAGTGGGTAAAGGCATTTAAATTTTCTTCCATGTTTCCTCTTTATATTAAAATTAGAATACTAGAACAATGGCTAAAGACCAGAAAGATATTGTTAAGAACAATATAAATTTTGAGGCTCCTATGTAAACTTTCTCAAATTAGTTTTTACAGAAAAAATCTTTTGTAGTTCAAAGAAGAAGGAGAAACCCGTTTTGTGGACTTTTACCTGTAAAGCAATTTTTAGTAACATAAAAAAGTTCAAAATAGATGACATGTTTCTATGTTTCTGTTTTTTATTTTTAACTATTAAACCCACTCAAAAGTCAAAACACTAAAGTAATCACATGAGTGAAAGGAGAGCATTAACATGAACATCAATCAAGCCAGCCAAAAATATTCTAAAAGCCACATCGGCATCGGCATTCAAACTAACCTCTTGGGGTATTCGGGGATTCTTTCTTCAGAAAAAAAGGCTCTTCATTCTCTAGCTCTTCATCCTCAGCACAATTTGCAGACTTCATCATTTCAATGAAACTCTGGTTCTTCTGTCCAGTTGTCCTGTTAAATTAATCCCAAAAAGTCAGCATAAGCCTGTAAATAACCCACCTTAATTTAAAGCAACTATTTCGCTGAGTAAAATTCAATAAAAAATGAAGGCACATAATATAGGCTTAAAAACAAGAGGTAGAGAGGCAGCATGACTAACTGGGATGAAGAGCGAGAGTTGAAGCTGCCGTGACGATTGTTGGAAAACAACTGTGGCGTTCGCTCGGTCAACGTCCACTGCCCTGGCTTTGCCGCAGACTCTGTCCCAGAATAAAGGGTGGCTAAACGTTATTACCGTTGCAGATATTACTATAACATTTTGTTGCTGAATACTGACAAAAATGGTTCATTATAATCTAGATAATGAGAGAAGTATTGTCAAACTACTTAGTTTTAAACATTTTTGTCCCTTTAAGAAGTAATTCCGGGTTCCATTCTCAACTTTTATAAATGAAAAAAAAAAACATTCACTAATTTTTTACTGTTTAGTATCCTGACAATGCAGCCGATAATTAATATGATAAACTGTGGAACGAAAACTGAGAGAAATATTTTAGTTTACCTCCTACACTGGGTTTCTCGCCCTTGTTATTCTCCTTTCCTGTCTTTCCCTTTTTAATCGCAGACTCTTCCCACAAAGTGAAACCGCTTGAAGTATATGAACTGCTGTTCGAATTGTCATCATTTAAGTCAGTAGTAGCTGCTTGACGCACAGTGAAATTGGATGCCTCTGGCTTTGGAATTCTTTGACTATTATTTAAGTAGGAAATGTGGCTAATACTGTAAGTTCCAATTCCTCCAGGTAAGAGGTGCTCAACTGAACCTGGTGTTGCTAAAGGTGGTGCATTTTGAACCACCGCCGCCGATGATATCTCATCTGTGGCTTCTTCCTTGGCATCCCGTTCTAGTGGCTGCAAGAAATCATGGGTCTTGAGGTAACTTCCTGTTGAAACATTGAGAAGGGAATAAGATGGTGTTGAGCTAAGAAAAGATAAAGCAAACTCTTTGACTCAAACAAGACACACACAGAGTGAATGCAAGTGTGGAGTGCCAATAGCTATGCTTGGAGAATATTAGACCATATATTAAACAAAAAATGTTTTGTTTAACCCTTTCCTACCCCACTTTTTCTCTTCCCAACATTTCACATCATCTTCTCTCTTCAATTCAACAAACTCTCAACAATTACCCACTCTAATGGTTTTACTTAACTCTCAACACCCTACTCCACCACTCACCACTCACCCTACCCCACCACTTTTTTATTTCACATTTTTTATTTAATTTTTTATTTTTGTTTTTATAATTACATAAAATTACAATTATCGATTTAAATTAAATTAAAACTTGGTTTTTTTTTCTGTGTCCAAATCAAACGAACCAAGTCTCTATTTATAGAGAAAAAAAATCATGAATTTTGGTATAATTTTTTTTTTTCAGAAAATATTTTTTTTAATGAAATAATTGAGTTCAAAAGATAAGGAAAAACGAAATCTGGAGCAACCAATCAGAACGACGCGCCTTGTCTGCGCGTGTGGTCCACGCGCCTGCGGTGGCCACTGGCCTCGCGCCATGTGGCACACCGCAGGCTCTTTAATTTTGTTGAATATCTTCAACAATTTCCCTCTCTCTCCCCTTTCAACCAAATTCAACAACCATTAAACCCCTTCAACAAAATTCAACACACTTCAACAAACAATTCAACCATCCATTGTGGATGGTCTTATGAGAAAAGCTGATCCACTGTTTTCATTTCTAGCTAGCTATGGTGCATGAGTCCCAAGACAGTAGTAGCATTGGTAAATTTTTAAATATGTTCATGATAATAGCACACAGTAGCATTGGTAAATTTTTAAATATGTTAGTAACTTAATTTTAGAAAGTGATTAAAACTTATCAACACAAAATATATATCTTTCCATAATTTCCATAATAAAGCTTAAGCTAACTTTACATAAAACAATCTAACATAAAAATATGAAAATTACATTACATTAAGGTTTAGCCAATATGAATAGATGTCCACAGGATGTACAACCAAGTAATGGAAGTGTTTATATTAAATTTGAACTCAACTTAAAAGCCACATTCAAGATTTAATGAAACAATATGCTTTTTCACCTATGTTCAAGTGTATTTTGGAAATTCTTCTATATAACATGTTTGGCTACTTATTTTCTTCTACTAATGGTATTTTTTCTTCATAATTGATTTTGGTTAAAAAATCAATTCTATGAGGATCTCCAAACATGCTACTAAAACCAAATTATTTCTTATGAGAAGTTTATGTGTCTAAATTATGAGTGAGAGCAAATTAGTTATGATTGTTAATCCAAAATTTTCATTTGAAAATTCTTGAAGTATGTTCTTCTAACTAATAACCAAAACAGTTATAAATGCAAATATATGGAAGAGTAAAAATATTCATATATACATATAAATATTAATACATCTAATAAACATATCATTTTTCTCTTCTATTATATACCCGACTTTCAATATGGAGAGAGTATCACACAATTTCTTTTTTTTTCCCCTTTCTTAATCACTCTCCACATTGAGAGTCGGGTGAATCGGGATTAAGCCGCGAGGCGATACTTGCGAAAAACTAAGGATTTTTTTTTTCATAATGGACCCGTGCGCCTATAAATAGGACGCTTCTTGATCTATTTGGCAAAGCAAAGGGAGATGGATCCCGCAACTGCTGAAAGACTTTCCCACATAGATCAAGAAATTCAAAACATCGATATTGATAAGGCCCAACGGCTGCAAACCCTGGCTGCCTTTTGGGAGCACCTGCCTCCCATCGATCCAGCGGATGCTAGACCGCATTCGCGGTTTGGAAGAAAGGAGAAGGGCCCTCCTCCAAGAACAACGAGACCTCAGTGTCACACAATTACTTTTTTCTTTTCCCTTTCTTAATCACTCTCCATATTGAGAGTCGGGTGAATGTTTGCATCATATGCATATATCTACGTATTTTCCTATATAAAACTTAAAAACTAGGTACATGGCACGTAATTCTCATAAGATTTCACCTGGGGTGAATTATAATAAATAGTGCAGGTGCTTAAATGGTTAAAAAGAGAGAGACAAAGACAGACAACTACCATGAGACAGGAATGTGAGAAAGCAGAACCTGACAATCCCAATGACCTTGCAACCCACCAAGGACATCCCAAAACATTTTTTTTAGCCAAAGAGACAAACCTTTCGCTATGGGAAAAAAGGTGTCTGAACTCTGAAATGAATATATAGCGCCCAAATAAAAAACATGAGTGCATTTCTTTCACTTTCATTTTTCATTCCTTTAGGCCATTAACAAATTGTTATCAGCAGGGAGGAGCGTGAGTGAGTAATTTCACGAATGATAAGAAAAGGAAAGCTACAACAACACGGGAACGCCATCCTCTCTATCAGGCCCTAAATTGAAACGTCAAATCAATTCCAGATTGGGCCCCCTACCATCCCTAGGGCCCACCCCACACCTGCCAATATCAGACGGTGTTATCGGCCCTCAAAAAAATTAAATCAAACGGTGTTAAATATGACACATTCGGATTCGGAAGTTAAAAAAAAAACAAAAAACAAAAGAAATTTTGTTGAATAATTAAATGCGCAGTGCACAAGATGCATGGCCCAGATCCTTTGATTAAATAGAGGTCACGTGCAGCAGGAACAACGTACAACTACTACTTTCACAATTGAATTGGATTGAATTATTAATTTGAAAAATTGACCGTGATGTAGAATTTATTTATGGGATATTTACAACTCGATTCCACACGTCAGAGGAAAAAAACATGGCGAAAACAGAGGAAAGAGAGATTCATGGAGTGACTCATTCTGCAATTTTACCCAAAATTCATAAACGGCTTACCTTGAGATGCTGGTATTGGATCTTGTTGCCCACTTGAATTACTGCACAGCGACAGAAAGTCATGCGTGGCTTTGTTTCCTGCGAAATCAGAAGAAAATTTCACACCAACAAATTTCATTAGAAATTAATTAATTAATTAATAAATTAATTTAGAAACAAAAAAATCACAAGAATCAGTTACGATCAGGAACTACCTTCGGTTCCATACGCACGCGCTTGAGAAAGCTCCATCTAAACCTGGAAATTAACCTCTTCTGTTTCCAGTACGAATTTCAACGGAATTTTGAATTTCGGTCCTCCCAAAGTTGAAATCTCAGAGAATTCAATTCTACCGTACCACCGCGCTGTAAAACTGAATTCCCTTCCAATTCGGAAGCCAACTCAGGTTTTAGCAACTTGCAGCTTTGATCAGTCTCTCGCGGATACGAAATTCTCAGATCCAAATTATATAGAAACTGTAAATCTAGTTTCTCAATCTCTCCTTCAGAAGAAGATTACGCCGTCAGCCAATTGAAGATCGGAGACGCATTCGTACAGTTTTCAGCGAATTTTCGCAGTGAATTTCCTACGAATTCGTGTTGGATTTCTCCAGAATCAACAATTCAAAGCGTCCAGTCCGGAATTTCACAGAATCTGAAATCAAACATTAGAGAGATTCACAATTCAACTTCCGAAATTCAAAGCGTTTTGACTTGAACTGTTCTAACGAAATTGAACTCGAACAACCATAATTCAGCTTGATAAAACAAAATTCAGCAACGATAACAACAGAACATGACAAAATAGAAGAGATCCAAACAAGCATACAAAATTGCGCGCGAATTTCCAATAACAAACACGAAATCACGAGAATTACAACTACTACTACTACCATAAAACAAAGCGTGAATTGAAACAGTACCGAAAGTGGAGTGCGCAGTAAAATGGAAAACTGCAGAAGAAGATTCTGAGAGCGTTTGACGCCAAAGATATCTATCTTTCTTTCTCTCTGTGTGTTGCTCGCTTTAACTACTTTCTTTCTGTGCGGCGAAAGATGAGGGTCTCTCTCTCGGGTCGGACCCTGCTCTTTCTCTTTCTCTATCAGTTTGATAATTGAGAGATCAAATGAAAGATGTTTTTATATATAGCTTCTCTCGTCTTCTGTGTTTATTTCGCACTCCATTTTCATCTCCTCTTCTCTCTCGTCCTTTATTTTTTTATTTTATTTTCACTTCCTCCGTTAAGTCGGAAACTCCGTTTGTAAACGTCGTTGCGGCGGGTAACGGCGTTAAGCCCGTAGCAAACGGTTTATTCTATGCGAGACGTCGCCGTTTGTGTATACATACGGTTATATAGAAAACTGGATTGATTTTTTTATTTTTATTTTTTTTAATAGTTCGGCAATCCCGAAGCCGATTTACATTTTTATTTATGCAACCACTAATCTACTATGACTAATTAATTGTGTCTGTCAGTATAAAAGAAAATTGTGTCCTGGGTTTTCTTTCCATAAGATCGTACAACGCAGTAATTCCAAAGATGCATCATTTAATTTTATCCAAACGTTGAATATTAATTCATGCATGAATTTTTTGGGAAATGTAAAATTGGAGATAAACTGAGACAATTTTTTTTTTGTTAAAAAAAACGTCACATTATTTATATTTATTAATTTAAATATGTGAAAATACAATGATATGTATTAGATGTATATTAGCCCGCTTGGCCTCTTTTAAGATGATATTTTTCTGTTAAATAGGTTCGTAAACATACTAGTGAATCATGTCAAACTGTCGAATAGGATAAGTAAGACCTTAAAATTTCGCTTATGATAGACCAAAGATCAAACTTTGATCATGAAAATAGAATGAAGCTTAGATTTTAACTGCGCAAAGCCTGATATGATCTATTTCCACCGAAGTACGTTTATTTTATACATACATATATGTGAAGAGAGATAGAGACAAAATTACAACATGAATCATAAGAGAATTTTAAGATAAAAGACTTTTTTTTTATTGGCAAGTATTATCCTATTCAGAGTAGGGTGACCGTCACTTTCAACAAATCACTTTCTCATAATTTAATCATGTGCATCACTCATACGAAGAATTAACTTGTTTACAACTAGATCAATATCTTTTTGATCTAATCCTTAGTTTCTTATGATTGAGTTTATGATGTTTATAGAAACTAAACGAAATAGAACTGATTTATAAATTATAAATAAGGTGTGTTTGGTTCCAATCTCAAACGTGGATCTAAACTCTAAACGTGGATTATTAAAGCCTTAAACGTGGATCTCCACCGTTTTGAAGATGCATGTTTGAGAATTAATTTTGAGAATCAATTCTACGAGTTTCATCCGGATCTTACAGAATTGATTTGGGGTAGTTTCTCCGTCTAGCTGATCCAATTTTGTGTGTTTGTACTATAATTCAGTTACGAAAATTAATTATGAGTAAATGTATCTAAACATAAATCACGTCACTTAAATACACGTTATTGAATTCAATTATGGTCAAATTCAATCATGCTAACATTGATTCAAACATGAAAATCATCACATCTTACAAATCACTCACTTATTTTTGTTAGGCTTAATACATCAGAAGGCCCCTGTAATTGAAAAGGGAATCAAATTCAGGGCCTGTAAATTTTTTGCATCAAATTGGGTCCCTAAGAATTTTTTTTTTAATCCAATTAAGGCCAAAGTGTGTCTAATGCTGAAGTGGCTTCAATTTTAGCCTAGTCAGCTTTTCCACGTGGCATTTAGAATTATTTTTTAATTGAAAATTTTTAAAACTTAATTTTTTAATTCCAAACCCTCTCAAATTAGAAAATCTTTAATATGCACAACTCCTCCCTCTCAATCTTCATAGATCTGGACTTATCTTCACAAATATCACTCCTCCCAACAACCCAGAACTTATCTTCTTCAGACCCGTATGATTTTTTTAGAAAAAAGTGGGTGAAAATTAAATCCTAAAAAGAAAGATGGGTTTTTTTCTTCTCATAAGCCATCCACTGTTAATAACCCAGTAATCAAACACCAAATCGCCCACTGTTAATAACCCAGTAATCAAACACCAAATCGTAGAGACTGAGAAGATGGCAAAACCCATAACTCCAACTTCAACAACCATTCTCGTTTAAGCTCAACAAAGCTTCGAATTTGCTTCCGCATCTTCGAATCACCACCGAAATCTTGAAAAGACACAACCTTTCGTTGACGGCCACCAGATCGGTGAAGGGTTATGCAGCGGCGGTGAAGACTGAACCAACACCACTAATTTTCCCTGCACCGGCTTTGCACCTGGTGGCTCTGACGGAGATCAAAGCGGAAAAAGCGTATGAAGACCAGATCGAGGAAGAAGGAAGAAGGAAGAAAAAGCAACAATCAACTTTATGGATCTGGTGGTGTTTGAAAGAGAAGATTGCGGGTTGACTTTCGGAGTGGTTACAGGGAGTGGGTTTAGCTGCGAGTTTGGGGAGGAAGATGGTTGTGTGGTGGCCGGAAGTTTCAGGTGAAGGTTGAGTGTGATGGTTCACGGTGGAGGTTGGGGAAGGAAGAGTAGGTCTGGAGTAGAAGAAGAGAGAGGAAATCAAAGATTCAGAGAGAAAAGATGAACATGTGTGAGAGAGATATTTTTGGATTAATTTTCTGAAGATTAAAGATTAATGTTTGATTAATATTTAAATGATTGAGTTGGAATTAAAAATTATTATTTTTAAATTTTTTTAATTAAAAAATTTTTATAAAAGCCACGTGTAATTGATGACTAGGATAAAATTGAGATCTGGCAGCATTTGACCTTAATTGAATTAAAAAAAAATTCTTAGGGACCCAATTTGATGCAAAAATTTTTGAGGCCCTGGATTTGATTCCCTTTACAATTACAGGGGCCTTCTGATGTATTAAGCCTTTTTGTTATTATTTGTCATAAATGCAACGTCCTTCTCAAACTAAAAATGACGCAAATTGGCTAAAACAAAAACAAAAGTCACGTGAGGGGGAGGGTGTAAGTAATCTGCAGTGCAGAGCGTAGACATGGGAGCAGTACGCAGTTGAGTTGACGTCCTTAAAATGAAATTAAGAAACAGATAATTACAGAACTGATGATTAGTGCACAAATCCCGAGCAATATTATCTGTGACTGTGTAAGTAAATTGCTTTTAACTAAACTGAACTCCACAAATTTTTAATTCAAAAAAAATTGGTTTCCATTTTATTATCTTGTTCTGTTTTTTTATCCACAAGGGATAAAAAATTAGGAATTAAGACAGAGAGGAAGAGCAGAAGATGTTGGTGGTGAGGGAAGAAACATCACGTGCTACGTACACCACACCCCCCCCCCCCCCCCTCCCCTCTCTCTCTACATATCCTGAAAGGGATCATTATAGCTGTGCCGTCAAACGCGTGATGAAGTTTTAGGTCTTAAATTAGTGTTGCTGTAATGGCTTTATTTTTTCTTTATCATGCTTTGCCCTATGCCTCCATGTGCAGGGTTCTCACTCCTCAAGATTCTTTCTCACTCATGACACATACCCACCACCACCACATACATGAACTATATTTGCACTTCCACTAATTAATTGCTGTTTTTGAATACCTACACACTAAAAATGTAGACACATGGTAGCTTCTAAACATATATTTGTTAACTTTGATTCCTTTTGTTTTCATATGATAGATAGTTCAATAATAGTGGACCAATATTATGGCTACAACATTCTTGCTAATTACAATTGTTACTATGTTAGTTCACATATTTTGTTTATCTTAAATAATTGATCCATACAATCATTTAAATGTTAAGTTCTAGATATCCATATACATGATACATCACATTAGTGCATGATTCTTGGTTATTTGTTGCTTGCGATCTCGTGCATGAGTTATCAGCTACGGATGCATAAATTTAATGTAAATTCGTAATAAAAAAAATTAATATACATTATTAGAAGTGATGACATTTTTTACTAAAGAAGTCATCCAAATCTACATACTTTTATTATTCAAGTGAGGACATTTAGCAATGTGAGACACAGCTGATAGTATTTTTTTTTACCAAATAGGTCATCTAAAACAACATACTTTTACTACTCATTTTTTTTCTAATTATTTTTGTCAAAATCAAGTGAGGGCATTAGCTCTCATACCTCCTAACCTGGATCCGTCTATGTGAGTTGTGACTTTGTTGGGAGTTTAGGTTTTGTCAAGTAATAGTGTAGAATAATTATATCTTCACAATTCATTTTTTAGGTGTGGAGAGGTGGAAGAAGAGAGATATAAAAAAAGATAGAGAAAATAAAGATGTGATGGACTAAAAGATGATTTGATTGAAAAAAAGAAGAAGATAAATACATAGAAAATGAAGGTGAAAAAGGGGTGGAGGTGTGTATATATCAATAGTCAATAATATATGTATACTGATTTCACTCTGACTCTCTATCTAAGCTTTCCAAAGTTTTATCAGCATGTCTCCATCATCAGCCATATTTACTCTTTCTTGTGTAAGAATTGGACTATGTTACCATATCATGCTTTTTGTGACAGAAATGCAGTGAATTTTCACTAAAACATGTGCTAGAGGTTCTATTATAGGTTATTGATTAGTGATTACCATCAGGGGCGGACCCACGTAGCACTGAGGGGTTCAACTGAACCCCCTGAAAAGAAAAAAAATTCTACTTACCCCCCTGTATTAAATTTTTTTGAACCCCCTGAGATTTTTAATTTGCACCCATGACCCCACTTGCACCTCTCTCTCTCACACACTCACAGATCACCCAGTCTTTCTCGCACTCTCAGTCTCATTAGGTCTGGCCGTCAACAAGCATTGAAGCACACACGCAGCCCACCACCGGCCACCAGCCCACCACCACGCCACGCCACGCCACCACCGCCGCGCGCCTCTCAATCTCTGTATGTCACGAGAAGTGCTCTGCGTTGCCAGCGTTGGGAATCTGCACAGCTGCACTCAAGGAGTCAAGGTTTCTTTCTTTCTTATTTATTTTGGTATGGATGTGAATATGTGATGGTCAGATGGTGGATGTGGAGTTTAATTGAGTTGGTTTTGAATTTTGATGTTTTGTAGAGAAATGGGTTTACAGTCACAGATGTGTTTTTGTGCAATGTTAGTTTGAATGGTTTAGAAATTAGATTGATAGAAATAGAATGATAGTGTTTAGAAATTACAGATGTGTTTTTGTGGCGAGCAACTTTTGGCAGTTTTGGGTAAGAAAGTGAGGGAGGAGGAGGGGTTCCAGAGAGATTGGAGAAAGGAATAAGATGATGATGGTGTGTTAGAGGGGGAAGGGTTCCAGAGAGGGGGAGGGCTTTTCCCTTTACACACAGTGAGCACTGTATTTTTCTTTTTAAAATTAAACGTGAGAGTGATTGATACTGCCGGCACAATTAAACCAAAATAGGAAGGATGCTTGGAGATGGTCACCTGAAACTGAGGGGAAGTTTACTGTCCGGTCCGCATACGAAGCGCTGTTGGGCCCAATTGAAGGGGAGGACTCTGTGCTATTTAAGAAAATATGGTATGGTATTGCGCCATCTAATGCTACTGGTTTTGTTTGGAAGGTTGTAATTGACAGGATTCAATCAAGAGCCAATATGAGGAGAAGAAATATTATTCAGTGAGGATGAGGCTAAGTGCGTGTTGTGCAATGTGGAGGAAGAGACTACTGGTCACTTGTTTTTCTCTTGTCAGGGGGTGGTTGAGGTATGGAATTGCTGTCATAATTGGTTAGGATTGTCTACTGTTTTACCAAAGGATCGAAAATTTCATCTACTGCAACATGAACTATTAATGTTAAATCAGAAGCAGAATAATGGTTTGAGGACACTTTGGATGGCGGTGCTGGGTGTATGTAGATAATGGTTTAATATGGGGCAGGTTGGTTTATATATAATGCTAGTGCTGTGATGGGGATTCTTGACTCATGTGAGGACAGTTTCTAGTATTTGTTTCCCCTGGTTCACTGATGTTGTATCATTTCTAATTCATTCTTGGCAAGATGCTGATGGGATTCGGTTGTGATGGACTTCAAGGGCTGCTACAGCTTTAGCAATTGGGTCTTATCTGGTATTATAAGGAGTAATGGGCTAGTAGACTTGGCAATAGGCTTTGCTAATCAGACTTTGTGGCAGTTTATAGTTAATCTTGTTCTTAGATGTTTTTAGATGTTTTTTCCTTTTTTTTTTATTGGGTTGAAGTACCCATTGTACTTCGTTTCAATATATAATTCATGGCTTATAAAAAAAACGTGAAAGTGATTTTTCAAGTGATTTTTTGGTTAGTGTTTTTGTAATGTCCCTAATTCTTGTTGTTGTGTAAAGCTTGATTTTCCTAATTCATAAGACATATTAAGAATTATGATTATGGTATTGGTATGTTTTTAATTTTAGGAAGGTCATGGACAAATTTTTAGTAAAGAGAGCAAGGTCATGAGCAATGTGGATCAAGCTCATCATCAATGTGCTCATTTGAAAAATTTGAACCCCCTGACCCCGGGTCCTGGATCCGCCACTGATTACCATCAAACGCCTTTGGGCACTATTTTGCTTTTGTCTACAAGCTTTATGGGCACCTTGTTTTTTTAGGTTTCAGCCTGTATTTTTTTTCTCTCTTTATTTCGTGCAATTTGTTCCTAAAAAAATTAAGAAGTGGAATAAGTATCTATGTGTTCCATATATCTACGACGATCCCTCCCTATGATACTTTATACAACTCTAACCAACAGCTTCGTTGATCGGCCCCAATTAGGAGACTACTCATGTTCCATATATCTCCAACACATCCCTCTGTCGGAAGCCTTCCATAGTTCTGACCAATAATATCATTGGTCGACCACATCTAGATTTCTATTGTTCTAAACGATGCAGTACCATGCGCTACTCGATATGGTTCGCATTGAACCAATAGTGAGTTTGGTCTAGATATTCTTTCCAAAATAATTAAAATATGGATATAGCCGAGATACCATGCCCATGATATCATGCCCATGCTGACTAAACAATGAGCTTACCCAAAGAATAATTCTCGAACTAACTCTACAGTAATCTTGGCCAAGTTATACCCTCATGATTGACTCGACACAAACCTTGGTTGAGGTACTCTTCCTCAAATGAATTGTCACTTACTTTGACTGACACACTTACCTCAACCCACCAACAACAAGCTTGATGAGGCATATTTTCCAAAGCCGACGTCATCCTAAGTAGCGGACTGAGCCACACCCAAAGATCTGCTCAAAATCTCACCCAAAGAAAGTCAAACAATACGATACTCGAGGTTGTTCACACGCTGAGGATAAGCTGAAACCAAGTATAGACATTGAGGATAAGCTAAAAAAGATATCGACTCCACCTTAAACAACTCCCCAACCCTAACATCGAAGTCCAAGCATTCCCCACAATCTGTAACTAACACCGAGACAATCCAAGGGCTAGCCACAAAGCACGTTACGATCATGTCGGTAAATGACGTTGAAGTAACATAGGAATCCTTCAACCTTAACCTACTTAAAAGGTAGAAGAAAACCCTACGAGGAATACTTTCACCTGAGCTTGAATTCACTATTATTTTCTTTCATTAATAATTTGAGCGTCAGAGTGTCATCGCATGTGCCACTACCAGGAGCCCAAACTTGATGCGAAGGTTGCCTAGAAGAAGTATTGAAGTCCTAAGCTTTTGTGTATTTGCCACCATTGTTTCCTTGTTCTTGGAGTTACACTCTTTTGAGCAACTGATTAGGTTGTGCCTGATTCTAATTGATGGTTGGTTGATGTGATAAAAAGAATTAAGAAAAGGAATAAGTAAAAGTGACATTTAATCTTAAATTCCAATAGCCCCTTCCGCAGTTGAATTATTTGCCCTCTTTTATATCAACAACTATGCATTTTATAGTTAAATTTTCCATACGTATAATTGGAAAAAAAAAAACAGTATTTTATGGTTAAGGAAAAGAAATGTTTCTCTTTCTATATGATCCGCAATCACCAGAAATTTACAAAATAGTCATATTATGAAGTTGGTTAGGTAGGGGGGCATGTGAATTTTAAACTTGTGTCTGGGTCTTTTCCCTTTCCGCCGGCCGCAGGTTCCCCTTCCCTTCTTTGTTTTCTGAATCGTGATTTTTTAAAATTATTTTTATCACTTTGTATTAAACAAATGAATCTCAATTTATTAATGAAATGATTCTTTAACCCTCCGACAATCATGGCGAGCATTTACACTAATGCAAAGATACAATAGGACAGCTTGGACTGACGATATCTATACATCTTTACCTAATTTCTTCTTTTTTTTCTTTACGGATATGTATATAAAAGTTACTAAGGTTGTACCTCAACCAAAACCCAAGGAACCTATGGATGATTTGATTAAAGTTATAGACATTTTTTATTTCTTTTAACTAAGGTAACAGATTCCAGTGTTCTTAGTAGGGGTGGATCCAGTCATTTTATGTTGTAGGACAATATATAATATAAATTTGTATTATAAAAGGAAAAGTAGCAAATTAAAAACAAAAACTAGCTAACGACATCCAAATACAGTGATGCAATAAACTAATGAAGGGGGTGCGTCCAAATTTGCTTATGAGCTCCCGACAAACTAGTATGATGCGCCAAACAATCCACTGTATTATTTCTCTCACGCTGGACATGTAAGATTTGCACCCGCAAGAACCTGGTGAGCATCTCTCGAATTCGCTGGAGAACATCTCTAGCCCAGAAAGTTCTGAAATTAGCATTGCTTTGGAGAGCAGCAACCACATTCAAATAATCAGAAAAACACATCACACTCTGATATCTCAATTCAAAAGCATATTGTAACCCGAGCTCGACAACCAACGTCTCTGCCATGAAAGCACTTTCATTGCCCAAACTCTTGGCAACCCCTGAAACCCAATCATCATACCTATCTCAAATTATTGTTGCATATCCCATATGACCAAGCGTCGGGTTCCAACTATCGTTCACCGCTACCACCATGTTTGTCCCGCCATAAGTGAATGCTGCCCTGAAGAGATGGAGGTTGAAGGTACAGGGTCCAAGCTATAACGTCATAATGCACAAATCGCAGCACATGGTTTAACTGCTAGACATTCTCGCCAAAATCTTGATGATTACGCCACTACCAAGCCCACCACAACAGTGCAACGACGAGGATGCAATGACTATGTGTCAAGAGTCCCTCAAACCAATCAGCGAACGAAACCTAGGGCGTAAGAGAGGGAAGCATAGAACGCATGAACTATCAAAGCCTGAGAGCATCAGGGCAACCTCTGAAAATATGATCAATGTCCTCCAAATCAGGAGCACAACGAGTGCAAGAAGCAGTCAAAGCCAAGTGACAATGATGTCTCTTTGCATTGTAGGAAAGCTTCCAGTACCAAGTAACCAAAGAAAAAATCTAATCTTCTCTAGGACCTTACATTTCCAAATCATCTTCCAACTGCCTGAAATTCTATCCACAAGATCTGCCAAGTAATGATAAGTCGATGTTGTTGTGTTAATACCATCATGGGATGGTGGCCAAAAAATCGCATCATGCTCCAAAGAATTCAAAGGCACCATAATCATTGTTATCTCGTGGAGAATGTTCTGAGGAAGGATTGTACCAAGACCAGAAAAATCCCACAAGCCATTAACCCAAAGGGTTGATACTGTGAGAAGCGTATCAGAAATATGAACAAAAGGTATACGATCATAAAGTTTACCAAAACCAAGCCAATTATCATACCATATAGAGGAGTGCACATTACCAAGATGGGCCTAAACCCATCCCGAATAAATTCCAAAGCCTTGACTATGACCCTCCATGTGTAAGAGTCCCCATTCTTAAAATTACCCTCTAGAATTGATCATTCTTCAAGTACCGTTGAGACAAATCTTCGACCCAAGGTTTATGCCGTTCATGGAGAAAGATATCCACCAATTTCACAAGCATAGCAACATTATTCAAGTGAGTATTCAAGTGAGTGCTTCGAAGGCTCAAGCCACCACGTTCTTTAGGGAGAGTAATAATCTGCCAAGGTTCCAAACTCCAACCCCTAGTGCGACCCCCTTGGCCCAAATACAACTTCATATCCAATTTTATCAACATGATCACAAACAGATTGAGGCAACCACAATGTCTGCATAGTGTACACAGGGAGGGACGAGAGCACATATTTGACAAGGAAAAGACGACCAACTCTATTCAACATATTCATCTTCCAAGAGGCTACTTGGAGTTAACCTTATTAATAATAGGAGAGAACTCAACTTTAGTGACCATTCCTTTCAAGAAAGGTATGCCAAGATATTTACGAAGATTGGCGGCTCTTTGGATACCCAAGATGGACGACAACTCTTGTTGAATGCGGTGTTCAATAGTTCTCGAGCAAAACATTATGGACTTATCCAGATTAACCCTCATCCCAGAAGCATGACAAAAGTCCACACTAATCATAATTATACAACTCTATTTATCATTGAAAAACAAAGAAAATTGAACCTCGAGAACTATGAATTTCTAACATAAATCTGACACTACTGCGATGAAAATAATTCTTAGGCTTAATCCTCAAATTAGTCCTTGTCTTTGTCTCGCCGTCTGATCTAAGTCCCTCATCGGAAAAATTTGTGGAAAACGTCTTCATCAATGCAAAACGTTTGGAGCTCCGGCGAGTGATGAAGTGGCACGCTGACAGGGTTAAATGAGCTGAGATGGATTTAAAAAAAATTAAAAATTAAAAATAAATAACACATCAGAAATTTTAATTTAATTAATAAGAATAATACTAATTAACAAAACTAACCCTAATTTAATTAACAAAATTAAATTCTCCTTTTGTCTAACTGTCCTACTGTAACCAAAAGAAATTCTTCTTTTCTCTACCACCATCATCAATCAAACCCATAAAATTATCATAAACCCAGGAAAACATCTCACATGCTAAAAATTCAGATCAAAAAGGTACTATGTAGAATGAAGAGAGAAGGTCAAAAAGGTACTATGTAGAATGTACCATCCAAAAACAGCAACCTAGCCGCCACCAACACTACCCAAACCCAGAAACCGAGCTACCACCAACACCACCCAAACCCAGCAACCGAGCCACCACAAACACCACCCAAACCCAGCAACCGAGCCACCACCACCTAGAAATTTGCAATTGAAGCCAGAAAGAAAAGGGAGGAGAAAGAGAGATCCGCAGAAAAAGAAGAAAAATAGGCAAAATAGCTTCTTCCTCCTTGCCTCCCTTCTTCTGGTTTCGTTTCCTGGTCTTGACAAGAGCAAACTTCTTCTGGTTTCGTTCCCTTAGAAGCGGGGATGACAGAGAAGGTCAAGATCTAATTGGGTAGGCTTGGTGGTCAGGTGCGGTGGTCCCTGGTGTTGGGGTGAGATGGGGGCAGATCTGGGGATATGCGTTTAGATCTGGAGGTTGATGGTGTTGGCTGCGTCTGGATCTAGAAGATAGCAGTGGTGGGTGGTCATTCTGAAGATGATGGTGGAGGAAGAAAGGAAGAGGCATAGGTTGAGGGGATGAAGATGATGGGATGGAGAAGATGAACATGCTGAAGAAGGGGATGTGGATTTGGGTTTTTCAACTTCACCGTACGTGTTTTTGTTTGGATTTAAGTTTTTAGTTTAATTTAATTTCTGTTAATTAAATTAGGGTTAGTTTTTTTAATTAGTTTTATTTTTATTAATTAAATTAAAAATTCTGATGTGTTATTTATTTTTAATTTGTTTTTAAAATTCATGTCAGCTCACTTAACCCTGTCAGCGTGCCACTTCATCACTCGTCGGAGCTCGGAGCTCCGGCGAGGACCTGCTCCAAACGTTTTGCATTGATGAGGACGTTTTCCACAAATTTTTCCGGTGAGAGACTTAGATCAGACGACGAGACAAATACAAGGACTAATTTGAGGATTAAGCCTAATTCTTATACATTTCTAACAAAATACGCAATATTTATAATAAGAAATGATAAAAAATAATAACAATAATAATTTTATATTAATTATTCTATTACAATTATTTTATTGGTCCAACACATGAGCCAAACTCATCTTTAATTTTTGCAGCTCTATTTTTTGTAATCTTATTAATCATTTTCTCTAGTTTCACAATCTGTTTCTCAATTGCATGTGCCATTATTTATTGTTGGCTTCTATGTTAGAACTAGTCGAGGTTTGAGAGGCGGTGATTTACCTTGTGGCAAAATGAACCCTCGCTTCCATCATTTCTTCAAAATTTATGTTCCAATATCTTTTTGTCATTTATCTCGCATTTTTTTTTCATAATACGGTTAACACCAACATGCTAACCAATCGATTTTAAGAGGTTGACCTCCTTGCTTCTCTAATTTACAAAATTCTATTGTCGTTGAGCTCCCTTTCTCTGAAATTGATTTTTCTTGGGTCGACGCCCGAGCAGTTAATGGGGACGGACTGTAAATTCGATGACTTGAACCGCTGACATCCGTCACAAGGTTAACCACCCTCTTAGGCCCTGACTGATTCTATTGTAGAAGCCAACGGTAGCCAATAACCCCCAACAACACTGCCCAGTTCTTTTTCTTCATAAAATAGCTTAGATATTTGTAGAAGTTAGAGTACATGTCCTCTAAGTCATAATGATTATAATAATATGTCAAACACTCAATTATCCCAAAAATTTAACTTATTGGATTAGGAATAAATGAATGGTTTTGTATTATATTCTAACAGTAGTAATCCTGGTGCCTTATTATAGTTTTTGGCTTATGAAAAAAATGACCTATGCTACAAGAAGGCACCCATGCATCATGCATGAATGATAAACTTTAAAAAGTACCATTTGTGTGATGAGGCTATGAATGTGATGAGGACAGCAATGCTAACAGGTTCAAATTAAAGCAGCAATACTAACAGGTTGAAGGCAATACATTTCTGACTATAGCCTTATACAAAGTACCATATGATTAATGGAATTTTCTCTTAAAAATAAGAATCTTATTTTCTCACACATACAGACAACGGACCAGGTTCATGTATGCAGTCCTAACGCCGTGGTTCCTAAACATTTAATTATAATTATAATGTGAAAGAGAAGTAACATAAATTAATAAATAAATAAATAATTAGTTTTCAGTTATATAGAAACAGATATTAAAAACAAAAAAAAAACAGATATTTAAAAGTTTACGATATTTGTAGATAAAAATATCATTTTTAAAATATAAATCATATTTATTTTTCGGTAAAATTATATTTTATATTTATTGACATGTGATGGCTAAGGAAGGTGCTGACATTCCTCTGCTAAGGAATCCGTTTAGGGATCAGTTAACAAATCCATTTTAATTTGGGTGTCGTGTAATTTTCAATTCTCAAATACTCATCGCACTCTACTCATCATTGGATAAGTCGTGTTGGTTTATTGCGTAAACTGACTCTATCCTCTCCTTCTGAGCTCTGCTAGGGTTTCTGGCAGATGACGACGTGAGAGTATTTTCCAAGTCTCATCTTGGTTTCCTACCCCTGTGTGGGTCTTTTCTTCCTTTCTGACTACTGTTTTTAGCTCTTTCTTCCTCTTTTTTCGTGCCTTTCTTTATATAAAATACCAAAAACAGAATGGATCGAGGGAAAAATGTTTTGCTCGAGGGCGAGGAGGCTGAGCCGCTCCTGGTTCCGGTGGTGGAGGAGGGAACTGGATCGGTTTCGGCGACGGATTTCTGGTTGGTTGGGAAACTGTTGATTCAGGGAAATTTCAACATCAGAGCTTTCAAGAGTACGCTCGCGCAGATCTGGAAGGTGCGTCGAGGAGTTGAGATCCGAGATGTGGGACGAAACCTCTTCGTGTTTCGTTTCTTCGATGAGAAGGATCGTGAGTGGGTGCTGAGGCAAGGCCCTTGGAGTTTCGATAAGTTCCTTGTCGTTCTTCAGATCTTAGATCCACAGTTGGCCCCCGCTGAGGTTCCACTGGGTAGGGTCTCGTTCTGGGTGAGGGTCCAGGATCTGCCTCTGGCTCTTAAGACGGAGGCCTTCGCTAAGATGATCGGCGATTTTCTGGGTGGTTTCATTGAGTGGGATCGATCGGATGACCATCGATTGGGTTCCTTCCTGCGTGTTCGAGCCTGGATAGATACGAGGGTACCTCTGAAGCGAGGCAAGCTGATTGCTAGATCGGGGCTTGATCCGGTTAAAGTGTGGTTCCAGTATGAGAGATTGCTTAATTTCTGTTATGGGTGTGGGGGTTTAGACCATGTGCTGAAGGACTGTGATAACTGGGAAGGAGAGTTGGATGAGGACGGACCTCAGATTTTCCCGTTTGGGTCCTGGTTGAGGGCACCTCCTCTGCGTCCAAATGTGATTTCAGGGGCCAAAGGGGTATACTCTAATGGTGGTTTCCAGGGGTGTGCTGCACAGGGGAGGAAGGATGATCGGGAGGGTGGTGGTTTTGCACGAAAGGAAGACCAAAATGAGTTGGTAGAGGTTTTGGTATCATCCCTCTCTAAGGTGAATGTAGATCAGAGAAGTAGGGTGGTGCCAATTTTGGGGGGTGGTGGGGTACCGCGTGTGGATGAGGGAGTGTGTAGGAAGGGGGAGATGAGGAGTGTTCTAAGTAGTGTGGAAAATATACAGAAGTGTGTGGGTTCTAAGGGGGAAAAGAAATCATCTCCTTTGATCGAGGATGGGGGGAGTTCTTTGTCAAGGGTGGCTACTAGGAGAAAGGAAGAGTGTGGGAAGGAGAATGCTGGAAGTAAGGAAGATTTGTCTGTTGGGGTGGTGGTGACACCCATTACTGGCAATGTTGTCCTGTCAGAGCAAATTTCTTCTACTGGGAAGACTATAGAGATTGAGCAAGGAATAGAAAGCATTATTAAAAAGGGTACTCAGGCTGAGTTGGAGATTTCTGAGAAGAAGGTATCCGCAGGGAATGCGAGTAAAAGCTTGCTGCCAGGACCTAAGGAGATTCCTAAGAAGAAAGGTGGTAAGCCTAAGTGGAAGAAGGTGGCTAGAGAGCGTGCAGCGGAAGTCCAATCCTCTCTTGCTGGAAATTTGGTCAAGAGGAAGATTGATTTATGTGATGACCCTATGTTGGTGGATGTGCTCGTTGAGGGTAGCAGTGGTTGCAAAAGACTCTGCAATTTTATCCAGGTGGAGGCTGTTGAACAGCCCCACCAGGAGCAATGAGGTGCATATCGTGGAACTGCCGTGGATTGGGGAATCCACTGGCAGAAAGGGCCTTGTCAAGGCTCATTAAAAAAGAAAATCCCCAACTAGTTTTCTTAATGGAAACTAGATTAACAGTAGAAGAACTTGAAAATGTATAAAAAAAGGTGGGCTTTGAGTTTGGATTGGCGGTGGGTTGTGCTGGGAGGAGGAGAGCTGGGGGTTTGGCCTTATTATGGAGGCATAGTCTGGATGTGAATGTGTCTTCATACTCGCAAAATCATATCAGTGCTGAAATTCTGGATATTAGAGATTCTGTGTGGCAGTTCACAGGTGTTTATGGCTATCCAGAAGATACCAACAAGTATAAGACAATTGAGCTCATCAGAAAGCTTAAGGGGACTAGTGGTGGCTCTTGGGTTTGTGCAGGAGATTTCAACCTCATCTGTGACTTGCATGAAAAGGTGGGGGGTCGCCCTGGTAATCTTGAGCACATGGAGATGTTTAGAGAGGTTATTGAGGAGTGTGGCTTAGCTGATGCAGGTTTTTCTGGTTTTCCTTTCACTTGGGATAATGGTAGAGAAGGGGGGCAGAATGTCAGAGAAAGGTTGGATCGTTGTCTAGTTAGTCAGAACCTCCTTCATGATGCCCTTGCTGTTTCTGTGGAGCATAGGGGAAAGTATGGCTCTGACCACTCTGCTTTGGTGATTTCGGTTACTCATATGCTTGAAAAAACTGAGTTGGAAGACAGGAGGGAGAGACCTTTCAGATTTGAACAAGTTTGGTTAAAGATGGAGGGTTGTGATGAAGCCATTCATAATGCTTGGTTTAGACCAGGGGCAGATTGCACACAGAGAGTGAAAGCAGTTAAGGAGGTTTTGTCCTTCTTTGGAAAGGATAAAGGGAATTTAAAGAAGCAAGTGGAACAGAAAGAGAAGGAGGTGGCTAGGCTGGAAAAGCTTAATCCTACATCTGAGAATCTGGGAAAGAAGAGGTTAGCTCAGCAGGCTTTCAATGATTTACTGCTGAAGGAAGAGATTTATTGGAAGCAAAGGTCGCGAGCCCTTTGGTTAAAAGAGGGGGACAAAAACACTGCCTTCTTTCACAAGAAAGCTTCCCAAAGGCAAAAACACAATCAGATTAAGAAGATGAAAAATGAACATGGGGAATGGGTTTTTGGAGATGTTGCTGTTCAGAGAGTGATCCAACACCATTTTGAGCAGGTTTTCTCTACTTCTAATCCTCAACATATTCAGGATACGTGTATGAAGGTCAGGAACAGGTTAAATCAGAATATGGTGGAGCATATGGGTAAGCCTTTTACAAGGGATGAGGTCAAATGGGCCATTGACCAAATGCACCCTCTCAAATCCCCTGGCCCGGATGGACTTCCAGCCATGTTTTACCAGCATTTCTGGGGGCTGGTGGGTGATTCAGTTTCAGAGTTTGTGCTGGATGTGCTTAATAATGGTAGAGATGTGGCTGATATAAATGAGACCTTCATATGTTTGATTCCTAAAATCAACAAGCCTCAATCCCCCAAGGATTTGCGCCCGATTAGTCTCTGCAATGTGCTGATAAAGATAGTTACAAAGTGTCTTGCTAATAGGCTAAAAACTATCCTTCCTGATCTGGTTGGGGAAACCCAAAGTGCTTTTGTTCCCGGGAGGTTAATAACTGACAATGCTCTAATCGGAATGGAGGTTTTCCATGCAATGAAGAGGTTGAAGAAAGGTAAGAAAGGATGGATGGCTCTAAAGTTGGACATGTCCAAAGCGTACGATCGGATTGAGTGGGTTTTCCTAAAAGAGGTGTTGAGGGTGATGGGCTTTCCTGGAAATGTGATATCGGTGATGCTAAACTGTGTTAGTACGGTTAGATATTCGATCCTCTTAAATGGTCAGCCTAGGGAGTGGTTCTCTCCAAAGAGGGGTCTCCGACAAGGAGACCCACTCTCTCCCTATCTCTTTATTTTGTGTGCTGAAATTTTTGCTGGCCTTATAGAGGATCAGGTTCGTTTGGACAGAATTCATGGTTTCCGCATTGCAAGAAGTGCTCCAAGTATATCACATTTGTTTTTTGCCGATGATAGCTTGCTCTTTATGAGGGCTAATCTAGGAGAGGCTGAGAATGTGTTGGCCACAATTAAGGAATATGAGGTAGCTTCGGGGCAAAGGGTGAACTTTGAGAAGACTGAGCTTTCATTTAGCCAAAATGTGCATGATATGATTAAAAATCAGATCCGGGATAGGATGGGTGTAACGGCAGTTGAAGCTCATGATAAATATTTAGGGCTACCTACAGTGATTGGCAGATCTAAGAAGAGAATTTTTATGAGTATCCAAGAGAGAGTGGCAAAGAAATTGAAAGGCTGGAAAGAGAAAGCTTTGTCCCGTGCAGGCAAAGAAATACTCCTGAAATCTATTGCTCAAGCCATTCCTATATACATTATGAGCTGTTTTAAAATCTCAGATGGTGTTTGTGACAATTTGGAGGCTCTAATGGCAAACTTTTGGTGGGGACAGCAGAAAGATGAGCGCAAAATTCACTGGATGAGGTGGTCAAATCTGTGCAAACCCAAGCAGAGTGGGGGATTGGGATTCAGGGATTTCAAGAGATTCAATGAGGCTATTCTAGCAAAACAGGTCTGGAGATTAATGCATCGAGAAGACTCTCTGCTGTATAGATGTTTGAAAGCTCGATATTTCCCTAGGCATTCTATTCTGCAGGCTTCAGTAGGCTTTAGGCCAAGCTATGCCTGGAGAAGCATATGTGCTGCTCGTCATGTTATTTTGGATGGTTCTAGGTGGAGGGTGGGTAATGGGAAGTCAATTAAAATCTGGAAAGATGCATGGATCCCAGGTCAGGGCTCTGGTATGGTTTTGAGTCCAATAAATACGCTCCCCTCGGATGCCAAAGTGGAAGATCTGATAGATGTTGAGGCTAGACGGTGGGATAGAAGGTTGGTTGAAGGGGTTTTCCATCATGCTGAGGCCAGTAAGATACTGAGAATCCCACTTCCTTGGGCAGAAAGAGATGATGTGCTGATATGGAACTTCACACCTTCGGGGACCTTCTCTGTTCGATCTGCCTACACAAGACTGCTCCAGCTCCAAAGTCTGAAGGAAGCATCCTCATCCAAGAGGAAACCAGTTTGCAATTTCCTGTGGAAGCTTAGAATACCCAAGAAGGTGCAACATTTTGCATATCGATTGATGAATAATGCACTACCTTGTCAGGAAAATCTTAGGAGAAGGAAGGTGGAGATGGACCTTTGCTGCCCCCTGTGTCTGGACAGTTTTCTCGAGTCACAATCCCATCTTTTTATGACTTGTAATTGGACCAGAGGCTTGTGGCTATCATCCCATTTGGCTCTTAGGACAGGTGATTTCAGAGATGGTTTGGAGGCTTGGGTTCTCAGTATGAAGAAGGTTTTACCAGCGGATGAATTTGATAATTTCATTATGATCCTTTGGGGGATATGGAAGGCAAGAAATGATTCTGTTTTTAACAAAACTAAACCAGAGTGCCAGCAAATTGTGCGAATGGCCTTAATGGTTAGACAGGACTGGCTGGAACATCAAGAAGCTAGAGGATCGAGAATTCAAGAAGCAGCTTGCTGGAACCCACCTCCTCAGGGGTATCTGAAGATTAATGTGGATGCTGGGTGGTCAGGAAAGGAGGGCACAGGGTATGGTTTGGTGATAAGGAATGCAGAGGGTATTTTCCAAGTAGCAGCTTCCCTTTATGTTGACCACCGAATGGATCCCCTTATGGCAGAAGCCCTTTGTTTCAGATGGAGCCTTATGAAAGCAGTGGAATGGCAGCTGGATCATTTAGTGTTCTCTTCTGACTGTCAACAGCTAATTGAAGCTTTGAAGAAGCCATATAGTTTTCCTATCTTACAAGCCATTGTAGAAGACTGCTTAAGCATAACTGATAGCTTTACTGGTTTTGTTTTTACATTTGAAAGCAGAAGCACCAATAGGGTTGCTCATACTCTTGCTGCTGATAGTTTCTTGTTTTCTGATTGTACTTGGTGGGGAGATCCTCCTGTAGGGATTCTTTTGAGCCTTGCAGCTGATTTTCCTAATTCTTAGTTGAATACACGTATTGAGTTCAAAAAAAAATCATTGGATAAGTCATGATATTAATAGGGACATTCTTGCTAATAATATAATTACTACAAAGTCATGCACAAAGCCACAGCCCACACAGCCACTAATTGCAAGATGAAGAAGCATAATTCTGAATTGTGCCTCTCGCGAGACTCTCTCTCTCCATTTTTTAGTTAACACATATTGTGCTGTTGCGGATTAATATCCTCTAAATTAATAGTAAGAAAATTTATTGATATTGAGTTTTATGATCTCATCATTAATTTATTTTTTTATTTTTAAACATACAGAAATTTATGATGAGATGATAAAATTTGATCAAATCAAATCGAAAGGATCATAATTTATGTTACACTATAGTGAAACTAGTTATTTATTACGCTATAAGTTTTTCTAATTACAATATTTAAAGAGATTAATGGGTATACACTTTCATTATAAATAAGTTTTACACAAACTTTCAACCACCTTACAGTAAATTAAATGTCTATATTTATTTTCAAATATAAGCAAAATTAAATAAAAGTACATTTCTCATATGGTAAAAATCAATTAAATGTATTGAAAGTGCATCAACCATTTTCTCCATTTTCTCAAATTTAAACTCACGGCCTTACTATGAAAAGATTATACATGCAACTTATGCTTTATCTATAAATAATCACAAGTGATGAGCATATTTAATTGAGTTAATTTACAACTTTGCAATGACTATGAGTTATGACTTAGAATATAATATCCTATAGGGTTGCTGTACGCCTTAAATTGGTAGACACGTGTCTGTTAACCCGTATTATCCGCATCTTATCACGTGATTAATGCTTGCCTACCTTCTTATTTCATGTGGCCAACTCATCCTATATTGTTTCTGGCCCCACCTTATTACGTTTAATAAACTTAATGTCCCTTATTTTAATTCTCTCATGCATATTGGACATTTTTTACAATAAAAATAAAATTTTATTAAAAGAAAAAGTAAAGCTGTCCTCTTTTTCAAAATTAATAGAATTTCAATTTGATACTATGCGCTCCCTAAAAAAATATTGACACCTTTCTTGTTGTAGGAATGGTTGAGTACACAACATTATTTTTCATATCAATTTCACCCATTAATATTTTTATTACATCACATTTTTTTATTAAGTTTTCTTTCTTGGCCTCTTGGTCTTTAGCTTTCAATAAGGTGGCAGACCGCCCTTGTCGTTCTTCCTTCCTGTCACGACAGCGAAGCTTTGGATCGGCCGATCTGGGTCGTGCTCGCCTCAAGTCTCTCCGTTTCTTCCACTGCCAGAGTCTTTGCCCTCTAGGTACGTGCCTTGTGGTTCGTCGCCGTCCGTCGTAGGTTTCTCTCTGTGGCCGCAGGATACCACAGATATGTGCTTCCTTTCATATATGTGACTGAGGGTAACATTTCAAGAAGAAAACTTTCAAAGTATCATATTTCTTATAACACTTCACCTCTCTCATTCGTACTAATGTAGGATGTGTGAACTCACACTTGAATTTTCAATAATAATTGAATAAAGTAATTTAAAAACTACAAATTTATAACTACTAACTAATTTTACTATTTTCATTATCTTAAAAAAAATTAGGTAAAGGTTATTTATAATAAAAATGAGGGAGTAACAAACTTTTCTTACCTTAAAAAAACACTTATGCTTTATACAATTCAATTTTTAATTTTTTTTTACAATATATCTCATCTACTCCAATCCTTAAGCAACATAAATTTTCAATTAAGTATAGCTGCCATCATTCTTTAAAATGGAGGATTTTCAGAAAGTTTAATGTCCATGTGTTTAGGTTTTTGTTGAACTTAAATGTGAATCTATATATGTTACAATTCTCGAATTTACAATAAAATCAAATATAACTTTCCTAGATTCATTGGTGCTCGGGGAACCGACCAAGCCTACCCAGGAAGGAGTAAGCAGATAGGAGAACAGGGTCGCGGTGGAGTGAGGAGAACCGGGGGGATATGCCAGTGACTAGGACGACAAAGGGTTGAGTCCAAACGTCGTGGATGAGCCCGGGAGCAGGTCTTGCAAAGGCACTCTGATGCCTAAGTTAGTTTAGGAACCTTAGGGAAAAAAATCTCTAAGTGTTGAAGTTAGAAAAACCTATCCTGACTCCTATTGAGGAAGCCTTTTATACTTGGCTGAGTGCCTAGTGTAGGCCTGGGTGAGGTTATGAGTACTTAGGTTCTAGGGGATTTACAATCGCTAGATCTCCATGGGCTTCTGCTGTACACATTAACCAGTAGCTAGACCTCGAGCCTCGCTCCTAGCCTTCTGCATAATTGGGGTCTAGGGTCAGCTATGGGATGTGTGAGGTGATTCGCATCCTCCCTCCAACTGGCAATGGTCGCTCATGATGTGATTGGCAGAACCCACGTTTGGGGCCTAGCGGTCGTCTTGGGTTGCTAACCAGAAGTGTACCCTAACCAGGTGGGGGGTGTGATCGGTCTCACCGACTCCCGAAACAATTGAAATGGGAACATTTTTGTGAGTTGACTTGCTAAAAGGAGTCCCAATTCCTCTCCTTCTGATTTTGTGATCATTTACAAATCTAGTTTTGAGCTTGAGACGTTCATATATGGTAGACAACCCTTCAATGATAATTACTTGAAAGTTGACACATGCTACCAATCGTTTTTTATTTTGTGAATACAATTTTAGTAAAAATGCGTTTACAGCGAATTCCAACTCTATAATTGAAAAGTGGAACTATTTGAATTCAATCATAGCTACTATATAGGCATGTGAATGTGGCATGCAGGGGAAAAAATGCATGGCATGTATTTCTTCAACATCTTTTTATCACTTTACATATAATTAGAGGTAAAATAATAACAAAAAAATAAATAAATTAAACTACAGATTTAATTTATCTGCACAATAACTACATGTACACTTATTTAATTGATATTATTACATACTACTCCTACAATATATATGGAAAGGCAGAAGGGGGTTTGCTGGGAAATACGGGACCATAGCACGCAGGCACGTGAGAAAGCGGTTGGTCACGTGCGATCTCCGCTGCCGTTGGTTTACACTACCTCGCGTGCGGTGGGGACCTTTCTCTGATCTCATTGATTTCTTCGCTCCCTCTCCTCCCTCTCACGTCGTCGTTCGTTATTAACCGCTGTTAACAATCGTTACTTGCCTCTGTCCTTCCGTTCCCTACGACTTTTCCCACCTTCATACGAAAAACCTACTTTGCCCTTTTCGTTATCCCCGTAACTACTACTACTATTACTAATATGAGTTTAACCTTATCCAATGTGCTTTAGCCCCATTAGTAGATTATAATTGAGTGTTAATTTTTTATTCGTGTTCGGCTCCTTTCTTTTGTTTTTAATTTCTGTTACCTACACCCAGACAACTGTAGAGTTTTATTGGATTTTATAATAACTTGTTAGTTGAGTTTTTGTCCTATTTTTTTTTTTACTTTTGTATACATGAAATTTATAAAAAATAAATAGTTCAACTTGATGTGTATTATTAGTGTTTGTTTATCGTTTTCATATTTCAGATACATCTCCTCGAATGAGTTTATACATGTTTAGTTTTTTTGTTGTTTTCGCATGATTAAGATATAATTTATGTCTTTTCGAGATTTAATTAAACTAATAATCTCATTCTTATAAATTCTAACTTAACTATCATTAAACCAAACATGCATGTTGCTAGTAGAGTTTACACATGTTAATAATTATAAAACCCTTTCTTAATTTTAATTGAATATTTGAAAGGAGAAGGGTATGAATGAATGGTAATAAAGAAAAGAAGAAGAAAGGAAATAAAGAAGAAAAGAATGTGTTGTGTTATTGTGTATGGCGTGGATGTAGTAATAAATTAGGATATAATAGAAGGAAGGGAAATATTAATTGAGAAAAGGTGCGTGAAAGCACGTGGTGGAGTGGAGTGGAGGAAGAGGATAGGATGATGGATGGGATGGCGGTGCATACACACTCTCTCTCTTTCTCTCTCTCTAATCTATCTGTGACTCTGTGTGTGTCGCTTTCCTTCTCGTGACGGTGTCACGTGGGGGTGGGTAAGGGACCCACAAATGCACCCATCAAAAAGCAAACAACCCAGAATTTTAAATAAATAAATTAAAAAAAGAGAAAAGGCAAAAACTTAGTGGGGGCATGTGCTCTCGTTTCTCAACTGACCTGTCGTTTATGGGTCATTCAAATCTGAAAACGATCGATCCAACCACACAGAAAGAGAGAGATTGGTTCTGTTCTTTCACTCACATGACGTGGCTCACTCACGTGCCTCACTCCCTTGTTATTTTTTATTTATTTTCCCCTTCTTCCTTTCTTTGTCGTTTAGCTTCATAGCTCATAGGGACCCACTTATGGTAGGACAAGTGTCTCCATCCACCCGGGCACAGATTGGTACATGGAACACAAAGTAGAATAGTACTACTACTACTACCTTATCATCACATCCTCCCTCCCGTGCCATATTATTATTGCGTCACTTGCATGTTTCTTATTCTCTGTTTGTTCAACCAAACTGCTAACTGAAAACCCGTTTTTCACTATGTGATGACTGATATATTGTTCAAGCTACAGTGTAACTTTACATGTTTAATTACAAAAGCCATTTTATTTTGTCCACCGATTAAATCAAAACCGTTTGTCTGCGTGTATGAAAAAACTTTGGCACATGGGTGCATGTCATTCCAGGTTAATCCTTAAATTAACTAGAATACATGTGTACTTAATTGTTGCAGTTTAAGTAATTGAACTAGCATGCTTAGTTTCTTAATGTTTTCTCCACATCAATTCAAGACTATGTATGTTTGTACAGATTTAAAAAGAGAAAAATAGAAAAGAGGCCTCCTCAATGTATTGATCATCTCTTCTATGATTTGTGTGGAACGGTGCTTTCTAGGGGTGTTGTGGGTTAGTTTTGGGTGAAAGCCCGCCATGTAAAAAAAAAAAACAAATAAAGAGAATAGAATGTAAGGATAAAAATTGATGTACAGTCTTTTTGAGTGTAGACCACTAAAAAGAGATAAGAAGAGAGAAGAGATATGTGATAAATGTTATACATAATATGATGTGGCTAGAAAAAAGAGATAGTAAAAAAAATGTCCAAAAATGTATGTACTATTTGGTGATATAGAAATCATTATTGTAAAATGTAATTAACCACCATTGTTTGGTAAGGAAAAGGACGAGCAGTATATGTGGGTCTTACTATCTTTTTGAAATTTCCTTAAAATAAAAAATATAAGAAATACTTTTTTTTTTGTCAATTTTATTCATTTATTGGCGGTTTAAAACCACGGACAATTAGAGGTGGTGGGCCCAAAGTGGACCTAATCCACCATTGGCCCGTCAAAATGTAGATTGGATTGGACCGGCCCATTTTTTATATTTGGGTTTAGGGCTGTGTATAGAGATTTTGGGACCTTAGGCGAAAATATTAAAGTGATTAATTTTGTATTGACAAAAATCTTAAAGAGACCTAACATATCATATACATTAATTTTTTATATTAACCTTCTAGTTTTTGAGTTGCGAAATCATTTATAATAGTTTTATGCTGCAAAATAAATAAAAAATTATGAACAATAGAACATGAAACACAATGAATGCATCATTGAGAGATTTTGCAACACTTTAATATCAAATATCTCAAATGTATAAAAAAAAAATGAAATTTTTCTTTTTTTAGAGAAGAAACAATGGTGAAGAGTAAACTTATACAATACTATATATAAATCATCAAAAATCTAACTGTTACGAATAACACAATTTGCTTTTTTGAGTTTTGAAAATGTATAAACAACATATACTTTATTTATTAGTTTTTCTGGACAATGTAAATTTTCTAATACAAAACAATACTACTAAAAACTATCAAAGTTGCACTTCTCATGTTACACTTCTAAATTCTCACATTGCATTGCACATGTTGTAATTGATGTTACTAAATTTGTCATTGTTTTACCTTCTCAAATCTCAGTAATTATCTTATACACATACTAAATATATTTGGGGGCCTATATATATTTGGGGGCCTTAGGCAATTGCCTATTTTATCTAACCTTCTACACGGCCCTGTTTGGGTTTAAAGTTTCAACCTAACTCACAAGTTTGAGTTCAAAGTTTCAACTCAACCTAGCTACATTTTAGCATGTTGGCAGGCTGACCCACTTACATGTTTAGAATGTATTGAAATAAAAAACAGTTATGCAATGAACAGTTTTAAAAAATATTTGACTTTTTGTATGTTGTCACATGTAGAAATTAAAATCATCACAATATTAGAGGTTATGGACTCAACAAGAGAGTCTCAACTAACGCCACATCAAACAAATATTTATTATGCATTGTTATTAAAACATGTATCTGTAACTTCAATAGCAACAGTTAAGTAGTGTCAATGACATTCACCAAATCATTAGTCAATGTTAATTTTTTTTTGATACGCACTCATCTAAGCTTCTAAACATTGTTAGATATGTTCTATAGCAATCAACACGAGTTTACCTCAGCCAATGACAATCAATAAACAATTATAAACGATAATGTCATGCAATCATGAAAGTTTTAGACAAAACATAACCTATAAATATGGATTGCGAGCCAACCAGAACCCAACTCGCATTAACTCTTTTCTATTGCAACCGTATATCTTAAGAGCATATTAATTTTCATTTATATTCTGTTTCCTAAGGTATCCCCATAGCCGGCAAACTCATTAACTCAAATCCTGACAACCACATGAATGTTATGATGATATTTTTATCCTAGAATTTCGTATGTCTTTTACTTAAATCAAACTCAGAGAAATTATGGTGTGGGGTAGGTAGCATACATGTTTGAGCTAAGGGTAATTGTAGGTGAATGGTCAGAGTTTGAACCCTGACAAGAGATAATTTGTACTAATTTACTAACAACTAACATTTGCCTATAAAAAAACTTAGAAATTATTTCTATCGATTCTTACTTACACAACTATCTTCAATCAGATAACAAGAATTTAGCTATGGTCACCTTTAGGCTTTTAATTGATGAAATTTTTTGCCGACTTTAAACTAGAAATACACATTAGTTACAAATGTTTTTTTTTAGATAAGCCATATAAAATATATTAAAGTGAAGTACAAGGGGTACTTCAACCAATTACAAGTAGGAAAACAGGAAAAAGAAAAATGAAGTAGTAATTATTACAGGAGAGCAATAAGAACCTCCTACTATAAAAGAAAACCCACTATACAGCATTTTTCATTTTCTTTGTTGGGCTCAGACCTGTTTTTTGTATCCCTCAGGCCCCAACAAGAAAGTGATCCATTCATAGATATGTGCCTCAGTGCCTAAAACATGCTTCTTCCAGGTGTAATGGTTTTGTCCAAAAAGTTGTTGATTTTGTATTTCGTCGAAAAAAAAAAAGAGTATTTGATTTTGCATGATGTATGATGCCTATGGTGCAATCTAGAAGCATTCAGTAGATTATACTCTAAGGTGTGTTGTTTAAGGTGGAATATGCACTAGGTCATGCACCGGCGCATGATGTGTTATTACTTATTAGTCACAGAAATTGAATATTCCATAAAAATGCTATACACGTCACCCCAGTCCCCACCTCTCTCCCCGCGTTCTGTCAACCCTCATCTCATCTCTTCCCTTCCCTTTGAGTTCCACGAGATCGAGAAAGAGAAACAAAAAATCTAGATCTGAAAAAATTCATCCAGATCGAGAAAGACAAAGACCAAAACCCACAAGCAAACCCATCAGAGGAAGAAGGCGAGAAAACAAACCCATCAGTTGAAAATTTTCAAAACAATTTATCAACCTTTTATAGCTTATTCCGGTACAAGTTACCAGTTACAATCCAAATTTATAGTTTCCTCCAACATAAAAACAAAATGTATAGTTCCCTCAGCCCCTCAGTTTAGGGGCAATCCAAATTTGCCTATAGTTTGTGTCTGATAAAAATAGTTATTGAAAGCAAAATACAGAAGCTCTATAAAGACAAAAGTAGATCAAGCACGACCCACTTTGTCCAACAAGATGGAATTGACAGTATTGTTCACAAAGACATCAAAGCATTGACTACAACAATTAGGCATTAAAGTAGATTTTTTCAACTGCTGATTATGGTCATGATGGCTGCACATTGAGCTTGAGGAGTACATATTAGAGTTCTGCTGCTTGGAACTGCAAGCAGCCAATATGCTATGTGTAGCCTGCCTTGCAACTATCTTAAAGGTTTCAACACCTGCATCACATCACAAACAGCATCAAGTGCAACATGTTAGACAGTATATTAGCATGTTTGTTTTTATGGTGAGATTAGATACTCTACAATCAATTGTGTTAAGAAACTACAAGTCCGAGTTTTAGAGTAAATATGTCTTGAATTCTATGTCAATCGTGAAACCAGACATGCACTGAAACAAGCCTATGAGGACAAACAAACAAACTAAACATGCACTGAAACAAAGCTACAAGGACAAAACAAACAACCAAACATGCACCGAAACAAACCTACAAGGACAAAAGAAACAAGTTCTGGTAGACAATTCTTTTCCTTATATGGGAGAAATTAAGAAAAATAAGATAATAGATAGTCTGGCAAAGAGATGAAATCTATCTCACATTAAATGAATGAAAATATGAGTATTTAGTGATAACGTTAACATGTGTACAGTAAATGTGCAGAATACATACCAAATGAGTTTACTCTAAACCTAATGATCATTGATCACACATGGATTGTAAAGGACTCCATGAAACATCTACCAAAATTCAGCCAACAATGATAGTGTAAAAATAGAGGGAAAAGAAGATACTTACCTAGTTTTTTATCTTTAGTTAAGAACTTCAGATTCGTTTTAACAAGAGACTTGATTTCATCTTTTGCTTCTTCAAAATTTCTTGTGTTGCCCTCTCCAAAGGTTTTAGTCAACCTCTTCTCTTCATGGAAAATATCCGCATCTTTATTAGAGATCACACTGCCTGGTTTGCAATGAGATGGAGCTGAACCTTCTGAAGTTACCAAGCAACCAAACCGCCTTGGCTCATTAGCACCATTCCTCTCTTCATAATCATGACAGGGAACACCCTGCATACCAGCACAAACCATTTTGGGCAATGGACGCCCACCGTATCCTTCTGAATTAGTACGGTCCTTCACATGTTGCATCGTCTCGACCCTACTTTGCCTTTTCTCTCCCGACATGGGATACTTGTGATTTCCCAAATTCTTGTTGAGACTCGAATACTCACGCTTCTTGTCCATTCTAGTGTGCCTTGAGTCTAACTTTCTGAGCTGTTGATTTTCCGATGCTGGGCAATCAAAATGAGATAATGACATTTCTCTAGCTCCACTCCTTGAGGGATTACCCGCTCTCTGTGGAATGCTGCTAGTTCTTTGATGAGTCTGTTTTTTCATCTTTGCCCTGTCCATCATTTTCCAAGCCTTCTCAACATCATTCATGCCTCTATCATTCAACCCATTACTAGAAGAACCACCTTGGACTGCAGATTGTTGTAGGCCACCGGAACCGGAAGCCATCGAAGGTGAAACATTTAATTTCCCACCTGATAAGGAACCAGATTCTTGTTTTTCACTAGCTGTGCCACCAGATTGAGCTGAATTGCTGAACCGCAATGAACCAGTCCTCAAAGCATTCCAATTAGCACGGATTGCCTGCACTCTATGCTTAGCAAGTTCAACACGAGACACAGGAATGTTGGCATTGAATCCACTAACCCTATCAGGCAAAGAAATAACAGGAGCAGATGACTGGTTTTGCTGTGAAGAAGATGTCACTGATCTTCCATCCACCTGGTTGCTCCTGCCTGGACCTCTCACAATATCAGAAATGGTCACACTCGACACATTTTGTTGCTCTGATTCTTCATTGGTACTGGTCACACTCTCCCGGGCAGTAGCACAATCAGGACAAAACCAATCACCTTCAGGAACAGTAAAACCCAAGCCAGTGCAGAATGAATGTGAAACAGTGCTACAAAGATCACAAACTAGCAGAAGATTCTCATGAGACTCAATAAGACAAACACTGCATTTGGCTTCACCATTGGAACCAACAGGACCAGTTGTAATATTTCCATAAGAATGGGTAGCCTACAAAACATTGACCAATTGATTAAGTGTCAGACTATATGTAAGCCTACAAAACATAGACCAACTGATTAAGTGTCAGACTATGTAAACATTGACCAATTGATTAAGTGTCAGATGGTTCTGTTTACAGTTCAAAACAAGATTCAGTACTACTATTGCAGTGTGCTCATACATTGGGATTACGATTCCCAATGTACATCCACACATGCACATCAACACATGCACCCAACAACACTAGTTGAATTTTTGCGAATGTGCTTTCACATTTACCGAACAGAAATCAGAACAGAGCCTAATCAATTGCCATGATTACACACACACCCACATTTTTAATTATAACTATTATTTCATTTTCACTCACTTTCTTTACCTTCCTCTCATGTTCTGAATTGGCCCTGTATTTTTCAATGAATAATAAAATGGAGATAAGAAAATGACCTGATCACGACAAGGGACATTAACGTCTCTGGAGGAAGGGAAGAGGCCAAGCATAGGAGGCCGGCGAATGTTGGAGAATCTCTGGCGACAAAGTGGGCATCGAGACTCGTGCTTGGCCCACTCCATGATGCAGACGAAGCAGAAGTAGTGGCTGCAGCAATCAATTTCGCCGGCGACAAAAGCCCCACGTTCGGCGAAGCAAATCCCGCAGCTATCATCGTCTTCGTCATCATCGTCTTCCTCTTGGGATTTGAGACGCTTCTTCGAGGAAGCAGGGGACAGGCACGACATGTCTCACTGGAAATTGCACAGACTCACAAACAGAGGATGATGAATGAAGAAGAAGATGATTGACATCACAATTCACAACAACATATGACTAAGAATTAGCTATGTTTTTTGGACAATCATTGCTGCATAAGAATGGGCCTTTAGCCCAATGCTTGTTTCCAATGTAAGTATTGATAAAATTGATTTTTTTTTTTGGCAAAACTACTTAATGGCTAAGTTTAACATGTAATATTATTTTATTGATAAATATAAATATAAAACTATGTATGTTAATTTAATGATTAAATTTTAAAATTTATTTTAATTAATAAGAAAATATTTTAATGAAAACTTGAAAATATCTCCCTATATTTATTTTCATTACTTAATTTCCGATGTTAAAAAAACTTATTTAGAAAAATAATAAAAATTAATGAATTTTATTATTGGATAATATAGAATATAATTTTATTAAAATAGAATGCAACATCTATTTATAATTACATGTTGAATTATCGCATGCTTATCCATATCATCAATATCAATCAATATATATAATTATATTCCACTTGATCCATACATTAATATCAATATTAATTATTTATTAATAATTTCTTATATTATTAATTATATTAAATACCAAGTGTATTTTTTTCAATTTAATATTTTGCGCCATTAAAATTATAACATATTATAATTATAAAATTTAAAATTACTTTATTGATAAAAATATTATTATGACCTATTTAATAATATTAAAAACTTATTACTTGATTTAGAAGCGTTTTAAATTCATTTAATAATTTTTCATATTATTAAATAAATAATTTTTAAAATTTTTAATATTACTTCAATGCTAATCATTAAATATCTATTATTAATTAAATTTAACTAATATTAATTAATTACACAAATAGAACTCCAATATTATATATTGAAATGTCTGAAATACAATTAATTTATTATTATTATAATAGTAATAAATATTTTGATAATTATATATTTTCAAACATAATAATTTTTATATAATGTTAAAAAAACTATTTTAAATAAACTATACAACGCACATGAGTATTATAACTAGGTCATTAAAAAAAGAGTATTATAACTAGTTTATTACATAATTGTTAACTAGGATCACTAAACATTAGCGAACTATATAATTCATCACATAGATAACTTACAATGTCCCACTCTACATCTTTCACACATATAAAAACCTTTGACTCTGTACAAAATAAAGTCAAAACGAGTAATGATATATACATATCTCACTTTCTATTCCATCTCATTTCCACATATTTTTCTTCTTATCTCTCTCTGCATTTCTTGTCACATCACAAATTATATCATTTATTTCTCTCTCATTTTTTACCTAATCTCACAAGGTGGAGGTGAAATTGATATGTCAACTAAACATTATTCAATCAAAACCCTACTCGTCCAAAAACCTAAAAGTTTGTTTGGTTTGAGAAAATATTTTTTATTTTCATTTTCTAAAAATAGTTATTTTCAAATTTAGAAAACATGATTGCTTGTCTGTTTGTTTGTATTTTCACCGCCATTGTCACTACACTCGTCACCATCGCCGCTATCATCCCACCCCTACGCAGCCACCACTGCCACTTTCACTGCTGCCATTTTCACCTCCTATGGCCCAACTGTCATCGATGCCGCCAACATCACACCACCACTTCCATCGTCGTCATTAGCACCATTACTACCAACGCTGCTCCACCACTACTACTACCACAGCACCACCACCACTATCGCTTTTCATCTCACTAGTTGATTATGGTAGCGACATAGGAGGTTGTGGTAATGATAAAGGTGGGGATAACAACAGTGATGACAACAACAATAACGACAAAGGTGATGATGGCAGTGACAACAATAATGCGGTGTGACGGTGATAGTGATGTGACTAGAGGAGCCATGAAATTATAAAGGTGTATCCTCCCTTGAAAAAAAATTATGAGCTAATGTTCTTCAAACTAAACAAACTGAAATATAACTTGACTTGTACTTTAGAGGACACTTATCCATGGTGAAACTAATGAGTAGTACATCATGAAAATGTATACTAATACTAATTGAATACTACTTGAATTGATCATAAATAAAACCTCTGTTTACGTATAAGTATGTTATACATACATACATATATTCTGCATTTTGATCCTTGTGTGACCATGCATCCTAATTAGCATTACAAATTAAACTGAAAACAAACATAAAATTTGTACGAAAGAACTAGTTAATCAAGCTAAAACAGACTTAGCTTCATGTATATAAGCCTCAAAATTAGTGGATGGGGGTCTATTTAGCTTCAAAACAGATGCTGCTATCTATCAATTATTCTTGGGCGGGTGATGCCTTGGATCGTGATAATCAGCATTTAGAGGCACGAAATAGTGGTTGGTTGAACTTGAACCCTTTGCAACAACATTCTTTGGCTCCACCACATTCTCAGACTTGGAAATTAGTACTCCTCCTCTAGACATCATCATTTTCCTTCCTGTTCCTGTTCCTGGAACAAATATTTTCCTTTGATCACCTTCCATACTTCTTTCTATTTTGCTTTCTGCAGTTTCAACCACCAGCACTGTGTTTTCTCCTGAAAAATAATTGAAGAACATGAGTTTTACAAAAGGTGAGGAGGAGAATAAAGCACAAATTTGTACATGGCACAAAGATAAGAGACAGGGGAAAATATTGAACCTTGGTCTTGTGTGTCTGCGATGGAGAATCTTAGAGGAAGCAAAAGGAAAACTAAGAGGAGAAAGGTAGTGGACCTTGCCGACACCATTATTGCAAAGGAATGAAGAATAACAATAAAAGGTGGTAAGTAATGTCGTTGAATTGACTAAAAGTGGAGAAGATTAATCCTGCAAAGTGAAGACGGTTCTTTATTTATAGGATCAATTAACTTTGAATAATACTATTTGTTGAGTGTTTCCATAGTCGTTGCTTGGAAAATGAACCTAGCTAGCAAGAGTTGAAAGGTGTGTGAAATAAAGAGATTGATGGTTGAAAATGGGTTCAAATGAAGAAAATTACCAGCTGTGTTCAGCGCTTGTCTGCCGCCATGCAAGCAACGAGGAGAACTTGTTTGGTCGATCTTCGATCACATAACACTAGTTCATGAGAAATTTCATGCATGTACTCTTGCAATACTTTGGAAATGCATATGCACGAAAATAGGACACACTGTTTTTTAAGGCATTCACAGTCAACAGCTCAGCTCGCCATGAAATGCACTTCATTTTAATAATTCTTGGAGTAGTTAATTGACGAAATGAGCAACCACCACACCATACCTCGTAATAGCTGAACACACTTTGCGGTTGTGTGTGTAACATGCATTTTATAAAATAATAAAGGCTCTACTATAATTAGCTGTCTTAAGCATAGTCTCGGTTTGGTAGAAAGTATAGGGGACACTTCGAGATGAGTGTTTTGAATTGACCATTATAGTTAATCGTGTAACATAACTAAGGTTAATACAATAATTTATTCTAGATATGAAAAAGATCTTTTATAAGAATGGCATATGAATCTATTACTATAAGCTAATCCCTCAGTTCTTATTTAATTGTCCATTTTAAAGAATTTTTTTTTTCCTATTTAATTGTCTACTTAGCATTTCAAGAGAGTATTAAATGATATTTTTACAACAAATACTTTTGTCAGTACAATAAGTGAGGAGAGATAACACATATGAGTACATTAAAGAGTAAAATAGAAAAATAATGCTGACTTTTTCTAAAAATCAACAAAATTAATCACACTCTTAATATGTGTGCCTCCACTCAAAGTGGAAAGTTAAATAGGAACGGATGAAGTAGTAAAATTCTCATAACTAAAATATAATTAGTTCTAAGTTCTTAGCACTATTCATGTGGGCCCGTACTGTCACATGTGGTTAAGCAACTCTCAAGCAATTTTGCTCCAACCATAGCTTTTTGTTCTTAGTTCTTAGTATTATTCATTTGGTCCCACAAACCACATTCTTTATACTTTTTATTTTCATAAAGCAATAAAATAAAACTCATAAAGTAATAAAGTAATTTGGATGAGAGAGAAAACATATTTTTTTATGCGAAGAACTCAAAAGTAAAACTCCTTATTTAAGAACTGAGTTCTTATTTTTAAGAACTAAGGACTCCACGTCAGCCCCTCCAATGGTTAAGAACTCACTTCTTAGTTTTTAACTCAGAAATAAGAACTAAGAACCTTTCATTGGAGATGCTCTTAGCGCACAATCGCTCATCCAATCATAAAACTCTTAAATGTTTAATTAGCCAAACTTCATGTTGGAACATAAACCTTTAAGACATGAAGCTTTCAGGTTTCAAGGAAGTGAAACATGCTATATTTAGCTCTAACACATCAGACACTTTAAACTCGGTCCCCTAATAATCGAAGGGCCTATTTAGTTTGAGAAGATATTTTCTATTTTTATTATCTGAAAATAGTTTTTATTTTCAAAATTTTAAAATTTAGAAAACATGTTTGTTTTGACTTTTTGTTTTCATTTTCATTGTTACCATCATTGTCACCACCACATTTACCGTCGTGCCACCACTGCCACCACCAACTTCGCCACCGCCACCACCGAAACCACATTCACCTCCTCCCCACCCACCATCTCCTCTGCCTCCACTGTCGTTGTCACCACCGGCATCGCCACCACAACCAATTTCCACCATCATCATTTTTCATCTTACTAGTTGGTGGTGGTGGAGGCAGAGGTGGAACTACCGCCTGGCTTGGTGGGGCCTATATCTGGGCTCCAATAAAAAAAAATTCTTTGGACCAGGTAGGCTTTTTGGCAAAATTTGAAAGGTAGGGAAAAATACAAGGACTTAATCATAAAACAATACACTTCTTAAAAATTTGTCTAGGCTTCCTAAAATTTGTGGTTCCGCCACTGGGTGGAGGCAGTAATGACGTTGGTGGTAGTAACGACGACGGTAATGGCAGTGATAACGGTGGCGGTGTCGACGGTGGCAGCAGTGATGGTGGCGACAACGATGGTGGTGGCAAAGACAATGATGGTTGGTGGCAGTAGCAGTGGCTGTGGCAATAATGGTGGTGGCGACAATGATTGTGGCAGGGGTAGTGGTGAAGGTGGTGGTGGTAGCGGCGATGATAGCAATGATGGTGGCAGTTGTTTTCATTTTCAGTTAAAATGAAAACGACTTTTTTATGTTTTAATTATACTTTAGAAAATATTTTTAAAGAAAACATTTTCTGGATATCAATCAAACTAGTTTTCAGCTGTATTTTTTATTTTCTTTAAAAGTGAAAATAAAAAATGGACAAGCCAAAAGTTTCTATACAAAACTATGTTTTCCTCTACATCAACCAAACCATTGTTGTTCGATCACCCCAACTTATACATCTTGACCACTCTTTCTCCTATAGTAGGAACAGTACTCAAAATTAACTTTTTCTATAGGATGACATTAATTAGTAGTTGATGTGAACTTGAAATTAATAAAAAAATAGTCAATGTGAACGACCAACAAAACACGAAACCGCATGATCTTCAACATTGTTCATAGATATTCTCGATCGCCAATTACCAATAATTATTTTATCACATAATTAAATTTTCATCCAAGCAATATTAAATTTGAACCAATTAATTGCATCGTGATTCTCATTTTTTACCATTTGTTGAAATCAAACTCCTTTTAATGGACTAATCAAATGGCCTCATCGATCAATCCCAAGCAAAATATAAGAATTACTATTACTTTTTATCTAATTGTCAATCACATTTTATATTCTCTCGCTTTCACCTCATTATTACTTATTTTCTCTTAATATCTCTTAATCTCATCTTTAAAATTCTTTTTTTTTAAATCGGAAAGATAGATTACATACTTTAAAGATTAATTCATGTACCTTCCTTTCTCTATTCCATATGTCTCTCAAAACCACTTGATGAGAGGTGTATTGAAATTCCAAGTGGATAAATATATAACAACAACTATTTAAGAGTAAATATATACTTCCTCGTATCTGTTCCACAAAGATTGTTGTTTAAGGTTGTGGCACAAAGACTAAGATGATAAGTATTGATAGTATAATCTTACTATAGTACCATTATTTAATTTTACTAGTACTATGTGCAACAGTTAAATTCTACTTGGATAGAGAAAAATGTAGTTAATAGATATTTGGTTGATATAAGAGGTTTTAAGTGAGAAAAATCATTAAATTAGGGTACAGATGGAAAAAATTAATAAAAAATGCATTGGACGGCTTTCTAAAACAAACAAACATTTTTAAATATTGAAAGAATGTCCAAAAAAATCTTTCTAGTACAGAGGGGAGCAGAGCGAGTAGTTAATAAAGAATGGTGAGAGTATTCTCTTTGTGAGTGTAAAAGAAACATAACTTCTTTTTTCAAAATAAACAGTTCTAGTACTAACATAGAGCATCTTTAACCATTATATTCACTAAAGTATTTACATTTTACTTTTTACAACTCTCAATAATGTCATATCATCTACATCATTTTATTAATTTTTACTTCAACCCAACAACTCTTAAAAAGTTATATAAAAAATTATTTTATTAATTGAAGTTTTATTTAAACCTTTTACATTAAGCAATAATAAATGCAAACACACTTTTCAAAACTAAATTGAGTATCTACTCTCACATATCCTCAGAGCATCTTTAACCATGATATTCACTAAAGTATTTACATTTTACTTTTTACAACTCCCAATAATGCCACATCATCTACATCATTTTATTAATTTTTACTCCAACCCAACAACTCTTAAAAGGTTATATAAAAAAATTATTTTATTAATTGCAAGTTTTATTTAAACATTTTACATTAAGCAATAATAAATGTAAACACACTTTTCATGACTAAATTGAGTATCTTCTCTCACATACCCTCACTAGCCATGTTGGAATTAAAAATATCCTCCAATGGTAATAGATAATGGTGGGAGTATGTATTTGACTTTACATACTCCCATTGGAGATGCTCTCACTAGCCATGTTGAAATTAAAAATATGTTCCAATGGTAATAGATATTGGTGGGAGTATGTATTTGACATTACATACTCTCATTGGAGAGCATCTTTATCCATCATATTCACTAGAGTGTCTACACTTCATTCTTTACAAATTTCCATAGTGCCACATCATCTAAACCACTTACTAATTGTTTACTCCAACCCAAAAACTCTTAAAAATTTCTTTTGTAGACCCCACAGTCAACTACATACTTTGGGTGATTAAATGATAAGCAAATATAATAATATTTTATATGAACATATTTATGAGAGACACATGAGAGAGAAGTGTCTACACTACCACACCCAAATTAGACATGGTGAAAGAACAATTTCTCTCCAATGGTGTGAGACACTAGTGGGAGAGTCTCTTTTGTGTGAGACACTCTCATTGGAGATGCTCTAATAATAGTAGAAGGTTTATAATGATTGAATAAGTACCCAAAATATAAGCAATAAAAGTAGCATTTTGCGATCTTTAAAATTATCATGATTCATATTTATATAAAAGTGAGGAAGAGGTGGGAGTAAGATGGTCTACAAATTCATATTTACCGAAGAATAAAATTGTCAGTAGCTTACTGACAGCTTTTTTTCAGGATATTTATATGTTACCAACAGTTTTGGCCATCATTAACTAATTTTTGAATTTTTTTTTAAAGTTCGCCAAGTTTTTGGTGCATCAATTTCAAATTTTGAAATTACCGACAACATTTGCTGTCAGTAGAAATGTCACTAATAAATTTTCAAACTTTTTTAAGTCCACCAATTTATTGGTAGATAGAATTTCCAAATTTTGAAATCACTACGACTTTCCTATTGGTAGTAAATTTTTTGATTTTTAAAAATCCGTCAAGGTTTCATAAAAATGGAATAAAAAAAATCAAAAAGAGAAAGAAATTAGATATACTATGAAAAAATTATCTTTTCCATTGGATGATCATAATTCGCAAGAATATTCTATGGAGTTAATAAGAGGAGGTACAGTGAAATATTTTCCAAACCTTATTAGCACCAGAGGTATACTAATCAATGAACCCACCCCGAAATCTACGGAAGGGTACCACATTGACAGTGGGTAGAAGACGATCCAAAAGTAAAGGCTCACCCAGCTAAAGGCGATCAATAGTGAGGGATGCTTACCCTACACGTCCATTATGAGATCATAAAAGCAAAAAAAGAGAGAAGGAAAGTGATTTAGATCATGAAGCAAGACATGGCACCTAACTTCCGAGCCTGTATGATCTAATTATATTTATTACCAGTCAGGATGGGACCATAAGGGAACTTTGGTCTATACTGGCACAATAATATCATATTTTGGGGGGTTGGGGGGAAGGAAGATTAGAATTAGAGATTGATTGAAAAACATAGAAATCACAATCGGAAAGGGTGGAAAATTAGCTAGAGCAGGAGCAGATGAATTGATCGATTCATAGGATCGTATGTCGGGACTAACGGGGCTCGAACCCGCAACTTTGTTGGGTCGTTGGTCAGCAGCCCCGCCCTATAGACTACAAGAGTCGGTCGTTTTTTTCTCTAACAGATGGTTAGAACTATACTAAAACTAAAGTATTTTTAATCAATTCACATAGTTCAACAAGCAATCGATATTTTACGACCAAGGATGTTTGGGGCTAGAAAGCAAGCATGTAGGAACACAATCAAGAAAAGGAAAGGTAGAGAGAGACCTTTTCGCGGTCCTCGCTTCAGGTCCCACATTTATCTTCTTTTCTTTGATTTCCCTCAAATCTGGTAGGCGGCAATTTTAAATTTTAAAATTACTGATGATTTTTTCCACCAATAAAATAGTCAGTAGTTCAACGGTAACTAATCCCGCCAAAAAATATTATCACTAAATTATCGGCTGTTTTTTGTCAGTAAGTTAATTTAAAAAAATTTACTAATGAACATGCTGCCAGTAATAGTGAGATTTTGCGACGCTTTTTGGATAGCGGGTAAAATGTTGTCGATAATTCAGTATTTTCTTGTAGTAAAAGTTTCTAGTCAATCTAGTTTTATTGATATGCAAACCCTCTTTTTTTTGGGTCAATACTCAATACTAACCCTCCTTTCTTGGTCAATACAAACCCTCATTTTTCTCAACAAAGATTGCACAACATGCTGGATGATTGGGCCAAAAGAAAGCCCACTTTGATTACTGCATTTCCATAGCTAGACCAATGTTTCCTTTGAAGAAAAAAAGTGTTGATGCCTAAATTCATAAACTGGTGATGACCCATGTAGTATGACCAATTGAATTCAAGAGTACCAAGTTTTTTGAACAAAAATCACAAAGTTTCAAACTTTCTTGACCTGTGACCAAAAAATACTATATCAACCAATACCCAAAAAGAATGGATTTTTAAGGCTGTTGTATGTTTTTCTCTATATTTAAGGATCAATTAAAAAAAAAACTCATAACCAAAGTATATTTTAGGGTGGGTGGAGATTGATGGAGGCGTCACCCAAGTGCCATATGAGGTTTGTGTCAGTTTTTAATCCTGATAATTTGCGTGCATTTTTAAAAAATGTAAAATACAATTGTGTTTAGAATTTTTCTGCCCACACAATTTGTAATGGTTAAAATCTTCCATAATCTTGTGTGTTGCTTGGTTGTTGCCTCACACTTATATCTGCAAAAAAAAACACTTTTTGTTCTCTACATGGTTTTATTGTGCCAAACTACCAATCATAAATAAAAACCTCATTTCATCATTCGATGCTAATTCTAATAGTATTGTAGTGAAAATGACCTCTCTTTAGTCACAACCACAACTTTCTTCAACCAAGCTTTTAGTTAGGGTTATCCTTCTTAGTAAGCTTTCCCATAACTTCAATTGGGTATGTCCTCTTCTTTGGTGATGAGTTTTTTCATTCTCAATATGATCCTTATTCCTTCATGTGAATCGAAACACAAATTTCGCAAAAGTTGGACCGTGACCTTTGAGTTTTGCAAGTGACAACTACAAAATAAAAGTAATCTTTTTAATATTTATAGAAAATAAAAATTTTGTTGAAAGAAAATTAAATGTTTAGAAATCAAAATTAGACAAATACTCCATTTGTTTCTTAAAAATTGTTGTTTTAGCTTCATTTTATTTTCTACAAAATGTTTGTTGTTTTATGAAGTAATGCATGTTTCCACTTTTTTTTTCATCTATATCTATACTCTTATTAATTGAATTTTATTCACCTATCATATTTTAAATTGACCAACCATAACTCTTCTCTATCCATTATACTCTTCTCTGTCAAAGAAAGTATTTCTTTGTTACTAGAAAATGATAAATAAATGTATTTAAGTTGTGTAATGTGGAAGTTGTCAGATGGGCAATTATTTATCTGTATGTGATGTAGTTATAGGATGAATTGGGGACAATTTTTGCATGCTTTTTGTTTTTTACTTTGTAAGGCTGAGAAGTATTGTCTTTGAAGAGAGCCTTGACTCAAAGGTTGGTAGAGCCATGTGTAATTCAATAAATTTATGTTTCAAACCCTAAAAAAATTATCACCTTACCCTTTGTGTTACAACTGTAAACAACAAACTTTGTAAAATGGATGAAGTCTGATTTTGAAAGAAAAAACTAATTCAAGAGATTCAATTAAGAAATGTACCATACGACTACGTTTAAAGCAACAAGTGGGTTGTGTGTAATCGAGTTACATTATGAAGATTTATGTTAAGGGAAGGGAGGGTTACATTCTCTTTCATATGGATATAATGTTTTTAACGAAAAAAGATATGTGTACGTGAGTTATAAAACTGCGTTCCCTAACTTCCGTTATTATGTATTTCAAATTGAATTTAAATCCTCATGTTTTGAGTACATTTCTTCATATTTATCTCACACACAAAGTTACTATTGGTTTGATACGATCAAATTGAGTAATCTTATTTTTTAAAGAAAATTGAGTTATTATAAACACATAAAATGTTTTTATCTAATGTAAAATGATTATTTTTGGATTTCCTAAAGATTTCCACGCTGCAAGTTTGATCATGAGTGAAAACTCTTTGGCTAGGTGGTTTCTTGGGATTTCTTGATAAAACACACATTCTTTTATTTTGAATTGTTGACCATGTTTCATGGTCTGACTATTGCTTGGTTTTGTGGTTACCGAGTGATGGACTATCAATCGGATGCTTTGGATGCAGCGACTCTAGTGAAGTCTATGCTTTCGTCGAGACATTTGTATGCTTATGTGGTTTGAGATATCAAGGAAGTTCTAAATATACCTTGGATTGCATATTTACACCACACTTTGTGAGAGAGTATTGCGTGCGTATACTTTTTGGCGAAGTATGAAGTTAATCAAGATGAATTGTCATCTATGAGAATCATTTAGATGATATGAGTTTGCTTAAAAGGAAGAAACAGAGCTTCTATTATGTGTATTTATACATGTTCCCTGACGTGTCAGCTCTTTGGCTCCCTGTCCTTAAAACTCTAACCTCTCAATGCAATGGGCATTACTTTTGTGAGGCCTTAGTCCGGGGTTCTTTGTCTCTTTTTTCATCATGAGTTGTATCAAAAGAAATGAGTGCAAACATCATATATGAGTACCTTTTATAGAAAAAAAAATTATTATTAAAAGGTTTTTCCAATTAAGAAAGTTAAGATTAATGAATATACACGGCGAGTGTAAAGAAACTTTATGCCGATCACATAATACAAACCGTTATATTTTTTAAAATTTTAATTAAAATAAAAGTAAATTTATAATGTGACATAAATTAATTAGGTGTCTGTAAAAACAAATTTACACTTATGGTGTTTTTTTTTTTAAATCGGAAAGATAAATTACACATTGGATTAATCTCTGTACATCCCCTACTTCAACTCAGAAATTATATATATATATTAATTAATACAAGTAATAATATAACTTATCATTGAATACTAAATACAAATTAATTTTACTAATATAAATACGCTAAAACATACTTATATAAATAGATAGATATATTCCAATGTAAACAAGATATAGATAGATTTTTTTTATACATCGAAAAACTAGACAAAGAAAACAAAAACTAACAAACTCCAAGGGAATCACTTAGCAAAAGCACTTCCATCTCATGGTCAGGGACATCAAAAAAACGAAAGCCCACAACCACAGAAGGTGATTTTGCCATCATGTCTGCAACTCTGTTATTGTCCCTGTGAACACCTTTCAGCGAGACCTTCCAGTTCCAACGGAGCATCCCCTGAATTTGAGCAACTTCCGTAACAAAACGCCCCAAATCAGAGCTTTTCACTGCCTACACCAGGTCCAAGTTATCACCCTCACACTCTAGCCATCGAACACCTTTGTCCCACGCCACCTGTAACACCCTCTAAACCCCGCATAATAATATATCATAAATCAGAGTAAAATGCATAACACAGAGGGTGTCACACTTATTCTCCAGAAACATAAATCAAAACACCTGTCATGCTCATAATAAATATATAAATTTTCCAACTTTAATGTCGCAACATCATATGCATAGCATAGCGGATTTATTTCAACTCCAAAATTTAACATAAAGAGAGTTCATAGGTAACTCTTAACATCAAGGTACAAAACTAAACGTTTCCCGGTGTTACATAACAGAGCATGACTCCCCTAACTAAACCGTAAATGAAAGACTAGCTCCTCCAACTAACCCTCGCGAGAAGCTTCACTATCTTCGGTACCTGAGCGATGTCGCATAGAACATCATTCCAACAGAAGGGTGAGAACTCATATCATATGGATAAGCATAATAATAAATAATGTAAAAGCTTATCTATGCTCCACATAAATTACTCACATTCACTAACAAATAATAAATTATGTAATTTTAACATAATTAATCAAGTTCACAGTTATGGCAAATACTCCATAAATTATAGCTCAATTAGAACATATATAATAGTCTCTAATTACCACCACATCAAATCTCTCCAAAAACATCACCATAACACATATGACTCAAGTGAGACCCGTGCAAATGCCTTTGGTACCAAAGTTGTTATCCTTAGCGGTATCACCGCGTCCACTCCAGACAGATAACCACCAATAAAGCCCTCGCTCTAGGCTTCAAAACCACTCCAGTTTTGGGACAAGTCACTAGCCTCCACGAGAACTAGCAAACATTGCCTCTTGACAACTATGCAGTGTATTGTGCAAAACTCAACTAACATATGCATATTCAGACCATCTCCAAGTCCTAATTATTTTAGCATATTCATCACCAGTTGCACAAAACACATATTACATGTTATCAATTATACAACTTGCAATCACAACAACTTAGCATCTCAAACATAACATCAATTCAGAAACAACATCATATAATGATTATTAAAAATAGATGTAAATTAAATATAATTCATATATAACAGGTTCTGCAACTATTTCCTAAAGACTTGATTTCTCTCTAAATTTTCCCAAAAACTCGCGACATGTTCATGCTCGCCATCTCGCGACATCTCACTGCACAACTCGCCATGTCGCGACATCTCACGACATCTCCCTACGCAACTCGCCATGTCGCTGAATAACTCGCCATGTCGCGACATCTTCCTGCGCAACTCGCCATGTGCGCGCACCACACATCTAATGAACTATTAAACAGATGTAAATTATCAAATATACTCAGAAAAATCTAATATTTTTATCATGGTTCCGTATACACGTTTTGTAAACCTCTATAAATTTTCAAGTCACAATTCAAAGTACAAAAATCAGGAAAAATCGTACACTAACCGCAGTTCGTAAGAAACTGGACAGCTTAACCTATACTCACTAAAATACACATAACTCGAGCTACAGACGTCGGAATGACGTGAAACCAGTGACAAAAGTTTTGTAACAGAAAAACCTACAACTTTTATGAAGACTACTTCTTCAAATTCGGCCATTAACATAGCACGAAAAAGGGTACAAGAGAACGTAAATTTCTGCGCATCATGCAAGCCTATCATCTACCCCCAAAATCATCTAAAAGCCAAACCCTAACTATTTCAATTTGGGAATTTTTGCAACCTAGGGTTCCTAAATCATGCTTTCTATCATTATCCACTATCATACCAATCCATAAAACATGAATTCAAACCCTTACCTCTTGTAGATCAGTTCTAAGTTTTCTCCTCTTTTCTCCTCTCCTTCTCTGCTTTCACGTGTTTCTTGTTCTGCTTCTCTTCTAATCCTTATTTTTTTTCTTTTTTTTTCTTTCTATTTCGCTCCTAACCCTTAAATAGCCATACAATGGGCCTCACTCTCAATTACTCACACTAAACCCTAAAACCTTATTTATCTATATCACATAATCACTTAATTATCTAATAAAATCACTTAATTACCATATACCATAATACTAATTAAAATTAAATAATAAATAACCTAATAACAGAAAATGGGGTGTTACACCACCGCAAGCCCGTCGCGAAGCTCCAAAGCTTCTGCTATGAACGCACTCCTGCCATTACCAATGATCTGAAATCCAAACATCCAGTGCCCTAGAGAATCCCGACAAACACCCCCCGCTCCCAGGATGGAATTGTCCAGGCGGTAGCTTCCATCGGCATCGAGTTGCGCACACCCCTGTGAAGGTGCGAAAAACACTAGAAAGGGGGGGGGGTTTGAATAGAGTTTTTGAATAAAGGGTATACTTTTAGATCTTTTCGAAAACTCAAAGATAAGAACTAGGTGCTGAAGGATAAGAAGTAAAGCACGCAAGTATTTTATCCTGGTTCACTTGAGATAAAAGCTCAAGCTAATCCAGTCCACCTGTGAAGGTGATTTCTTCCTTCTTCTGATGAAGGCAATTCACTAAAATCAATGAGTGTTACAACTGCACTTTGCTACCTGCTAAGTGACTAACAGTACACTGATTTTCTCACTAGTATCCTCTTAAGAAGTTGATCTACCGATCCTCTTAAGACTAGCTAAACACTGAATCAACCTTGATTCAGTCCTCTCAAGATCCGACCAACCTTGGTCTCTTAAGGAACTTTACAATGTGATGTAAAAGGTTTCGGGTTTACAAGAAGTGCTTCTAAAAAGCTAATAGTAAACTCAGATGTTTAAGAACAGTGAAGAAATAATGCTAAGAATTTGGTTCGTAAATGTTGAAAATGATTTCAGCAAAGTTTCTTAGCCTCTTTCTTCTTTCTTCAGCCTTTATATACTCCAAGACTTGTGATGTAGCCGTTGCTAGGGTTTTGTCCGTTGGAGTGGCATTCTTGTAATATCAGATTGCTAGGCTGAACAAGGTAGGTGGCGGACAGACTGAGACTTGTACGATGTTGTACTATGATAGCGACCTGTCCTTTCACCAGTTGACTTGTGATCTGTAGTGCTTCAGATGAACGTTGGTGAAGCTTCTGATCATCGTCAGATTAAAGCTTTGGATTCTTCTGACCTTGCAACTTCTGCTTCTGAACAAGTTCCTCAGAACTTCTGAACGTCAGAGCTAGAATAGCTTGGGTCTTCAGAACCAACTTCTTGCAGGTCTTCAGAACTTGAGTCTTCTACTTCTAGACCGTTCCACTGGAACATCTGGTCTTCAAAACTTCTGACTCTGGTTCTTCATAACCTCTTGAGAGCTTGTATCTTCAGAACTTCTGAAGGATTTGCCACTGTTCTGAACGAACATGGTACGCTTTAGAGCTCTCTTTTTAGTATCCCTTGGTTCTTCTTCTTCTGAATAAATAGTCTTGGGTCAGATTCAGAACCTGTTTGTCACAACTAAAAAGGACAAACGTTAGGGTACCACAATTGTTCATCATCACAAACCTTAATTGTAATCATCAAAATATAGAGATGCAACCACTGATCAAACCTTGATCTTACACCCTGTGGAGGAGGCATCCATCGCAGGATCAACTTGTCCCCGATATCAGCGCCTAGACTTCCACCTGATATCCTGCGAAATTCATCTATCTCGTGCCCAATTCTCCTCCAAGCCTCCTCCACCCTCCATGGCGAAGCTTCAAACACCATATTATTCCGCCATTTTCAAACCCCCCCAAAGAGAACCCAAAAATTTGATCCCCCGAGCACCTCGAGCCTGATCATAAACCTAATTCCACACATCATCATGACAAAATCATCTCCATGCCAGCGCTTCCAACCTAGACCAAATCTCCATGGAATGAGGACAATCTCTAAGACAGTGCAACGTGTCCTCAAGAGAAGCGGAACAACGTGAGCACGCCGTTGACGCCACCATCCCGCACCTCCAACGATTTGCATTTGTTTGTAGACCACGTTGCATGATATAGATAGATGAATAGATTGTATTTGTTTAATACTGGCATGTGACTTATAAAATTATGAGAATAAAAGTACATAAAAGGAAAAAATGAAATGATAAAGTTACGAGGAACAAGAATTAATAAATTACATTTTATATGAAACTCATGTAGTCGACAAAAATAATTAAAATTGAGTGAATCTTCACATAAATAGGAGTGTCTAATAAAAGGTTGAACCGAACCGAATTTGAGTAAACTGGCAGTTTTTAACAAACTTGAACGGTTTGGTTCAACTGTAGGTTTGGCTGGTCCAATTCTATAGGTTCGTGTGAGTTTGGGTGGTTGGTTTTAGATTGGGTTGCATCCCGTCTAAAACAAAAATATTAAAATTTTAAAACAAATCTAGCACGGTGGTTACCAGTTTTTTGTTTTTGGGTTTCAAATGCAAATTTGAAAACAAAACGTGTTCGACAAAAATGGAGCTAAAGAGAGTTTTTACTGAATTTTAAAACTATTTTAGCCTGTTTCTCAAAACCATGGTTTTGTGATTATTGTTTTTAGTTTTAATAATATGTAACTTCATCACCATCACCACCCACTGCCACCACCCACCACCGTCGCCACTACTACAATCGTCGGCGCCACCCCTACAACCACCACCACAGCCACCACTAACTTCCTACACCACCACTTCCACCTCTGCCACCAACGCCGACTCCACTTTAACCACCACAACTGCCACAACCACCACGTTCCTACCACCACCATGATCGTCACGACCACCAGGTAACATGCCCCTCCACCACCACAACCACCTTCACCGTCACGAGCGTTGGCACCTCCACTAGCATCACCATCCACCGCCACCACCCACCACCACCACCGCCTCCACAACCACCTTCACCGCCACCACCTCAACTTGCATCCTCCACTAATGCCACCACCACCACCACCACCATCACTATCATCGCCGCCACCACTTCCACCACCAACTCCACCACCACAATCGCCACCGCTACAAGTACCATGTCGTTGCCACCACCATCATCGTCACGACAACGAGGTAACATCCCCTTCCACTAGGGATGACAATGGGTGGGGTCTGGGTAGGGTACTATAGGACACATCCTCACACCTGCGTTTTAAAAAATTACCCGTACCCGTCCCCATACCCGCGTGGGTAGCAACTTAAATTCCCGTCCCCATACCCTCTGGGTACTTATATGCCCGTACCCGTACCCGTACCCATTACTTGCAATTTAGCTTAACAAAATATATTTTTCACTATTTTTGTTAATAGATACTGTAACACCCCGATTTCGGTGGCGTCACTTTAGTAACTCAAAATAAAATAAAGCGGAAAAAGCAGGTATTTTTTTTTGTTTTGTTTAAATAAAAAGACTTGTCGAAATAAAGACTCAACCCAATCGCGATTAACAGCGATTAATATACAATACAAGCACAGCCCTCGCTGCAACTAAACATCGTCACGAGTGACCTCCAGTGACGGAAAGGTAGTGCCCGTGGGCAAATATGTACAAACTAAAACAAAGGTTAAGTATTCTGAGTACAGTCCTCCAACGAAAGTAAGTCGGCCCAAAACGGCCTCAAAAGACTTCCTACGTCCGACAAACTCCCTGTGATCCTCATGGAAGGGAATCACATGAAAAGCTAATAGTCGGGGACCTGCCCTGCCCCAAAATAAGGAATGACAATCAGAGCTATGACTCTAACAACCATCTCAAAGACTCTAACCACCCATAACCCACACTACTTTCATCGACCCTTCCTCGATCAGGCCTGAAGTCCGGGTCCTCGTCGAAAGCTTCAGTAATAGTCATTACGCTCCGGGTCTTTCCCGCACAACGAATCATCATGAACCGGCTGACGGACGCCTGGCAGCAGGCCGACCGCCCAAACACAAACATACACACAAAGCCAAGGCGCTAGGGTCAACTCACGGAATAAAATAGATAATACAAACAACATGTGATAAAGGGGGTATATATATATGTTGTATATATACGTATAAGTCATGTATTGCCTACCCTAAGGTTGATACATAGCATGTTTATCAACATAAAATCATCAAGATATATATAACGATGTTTATCAACAACAAATCACAATAACATTCACAAGTATGGTTAGGTGCATGGCGTGCCAGTGCAATGTCATGCTCAAAAGATGATCCGGATAAAATGTCACCATCTCGATGGATGGGACAAGCCAAGCACCTCGCTTCGCTAAAGCACCTCGCTTTTATGAAGCAGCACGCTCCTGTGAAGCAGCACGCTCTTGTGAAGCAGCTAGCTCCATTTGGGGCATCTAGCTCCGTTGAAGTCCGATCTGATATCGTCCTTCGGAAAGCAGCACACTTTCCAAGAAATGTATGCATGAATGCAATATGGTTAGCCAAACAACGAATCGTCCTCACCAAGGCACGCGTGTCTAGCTAGAGTACATTGTCTCTACAATACTCTAAGGTAAATAAAGAAGTGCTAATCGCATTTGGTAACTTTACTAGTCACTTGGGCTCACCGTCACGATGGCCAAACAAACTGCTCAACGAGCAAAAGAATGCATCTGGCATTCAGTGACTTTTCAAGTTACTTTGACTCACCAGCTCGATGGTCAAATGGACTGTTCAACGAACAAGGAGAATGCTGCTCGCACTCAGTGACTTTTCAATTTACTCAGGCTCATCAGCTCGATGGCCGAAAGGATGCTCAATGAGCAAAGATGATGCACTCGCACTTGGGGACTTTCCAATCATCCCTGGCTCATCCTTTGGATGGCTAGATAAACCGCTAAAGGAAACAAAAGTTGCTATCGCACTCAAAGTTTTCCTCACACTTAGATTGTCGACCCTTCCTGTTTTCCAAACCATTTTCACATCCTAAGTCTTTTCCAAGAGGTTATCATCATTATTTAAAAGTGTTCTATCTTTGATTAGTGTATTATGAATTTCATTTACAAATCAAGTTCTGATTTCGTTTGTTTCAAAACTCTATAAGTAAAAAGATCCCAATAAACCCAAGTAATTCCCCGGGAAGGTCTCGATTCCTAAAACAATAAAGGCTCGAACCTTGGTTCGACCTATCAAACATTCCCAAAACAAATCCGTCATTGCCATGACGAAGATAAGTGTAATCCACACTCCGAAAGTCGCATTAAATGCACGAATACAGTCAGCACAATTTAATCTTAAACACAAATAAATCAAGCTCTATTGAGCGATGAAACATTAATGCAGTGCTGCAAAACATAACCCTGTCATGTCCACTAGAAAGCGATAAGACAGAAACCAGTAAACGGCCGAAGCCTCTCAGGAAACGGAGACACACGTCTCATATAAGTTCACTCGGTCGAAGCCTCTAGAAAACATTTTTCAGAACAGTTCATGCAATATTTGTGCAGAATTTAACAAATAAGTCGAACAAGTCGACTCTAGGTCATTAACTAATAACGGTGAGTTGCCACTCACGATCACAATACATTCAAGTCGAATTTATCGACGCCTACACACAAAAAATAGCTAGTAAGTAAGTTGCCCTAACCTCGAGTTGTTCCAGTCTCGCGGTGTAGGTCTCCCTCACAAGCTTGTTCAGTCAATCCCAAAGTTTCCACAATTGAACCTTTGAGCAAACAAGGCAATAATGAATCAATCACAAGTCGATACAGTCGAAACAATCCTAACTAATGTTCGACTAAGCTCAAGAAACTTCAGAGTACAACATTTAGGCACGAATGGAAGGGCTTCCCCCGAATGGATGAGTTTTGACTCGATTCAGGTTTTGTACAAAAACACTTTATTCGCTAAAACGTGCATAACTTGAGCTACAGAACTCGGAATGACACGAAACCGGCGCCAAAATTTCCACAATGGAAAGAGCTACGCAATGGCTCAGGTCATAGAGACTCAAAAATTATTTTTGGACACGGTACCCAAGCAAATAGGTTTCGGCCACTATAGAAAATAGGGTTTTCGAACTTTTTCTTCGATCTAAATCAATCCCTAGGTATTCTTAGGCGATATCTAGGCCAGGGAAACTCTCAGAAAAATTATCGGGTCGAAAATTGTCGCAGGGGTATTTTGGTCATTATTTTTAGCTCGGAAACTCAAAATCAGAATTTCGAAAAACAAATTTGATGAGCTCGTTCCTAACGACATTTATAACAACTAATCCTACTGAAGCTAAGCTCAGTCGAGAGTTTTTGATCCAAAAAGCGGAACCTCTGTCAGAAAATGGGTATTTTCAGAAAACTTGACCTCTGCGACGATTCGGCAGGATTCAGTCGAAAACAACTGGATATTCATGCTCTAGAGCACGTGGGCATTAAGTTTAGACACCAAAATCAGCTTATTTGGACAGTTTTACAAAAAGCTCCAAACTTTGAGCTCAGAAAAACATAGAAAAAGTCGACAGATCTGACGATCAGAAGTGAGGGATAGTAACTATACCTCGATGTCTTCGATTAGCAACGAACGGTGAAGCAATCGGGCAAGAAACGACGAAAATCAACTTCTTCCTTTTTCCTCCTTGCACCCCTCGGCCGTGTGTGTGTTTGTGAATTTTTTTGTTTTTTTTTTCATTTTTCATACTATATATAGGAAATGGGAAATGCAGAAAAATGAGAATTTCGCGATTCCGATTTTTCCTACTGATTCCAACGTATTTTAGACACGATATTCTTCCCGCTGAATCTTCTAATTCTCCAAAGAAATATCAGTATGATTTTTTGGTTTTCGAGGCTTGTTTTTAATGTTTACCGGCTTAAAAATGCACTTTATGCACTTTATGCTTTTGACCTCGGATGCAGAAACTTCCTTCTGAAGAAAGATTCGGAACGTCGATTAGAGTGGGCGTGCGCGGATGAAATCTTTATTTGAAGCTCCGAATAGAAAAAGTCTTCATCGTCCGTCGATTTTAGGGTTTTTGAACTATCAGGGATTCCGTTTCGGCAAACTTCCGAGAATTGGAATTTGACGTTCGTACATTCCAGGGTTTCGCATCGAAATACTTGTTTACTGACGAATAAGAGAAATTCTAACATTTCTCTGAAGATTTTTGGAATTAGTTTCCATCGCGTCCTAAAGTGTAAATTAGTTATTTACTAGTGTCTTTGACCTAAGATTAGGCGAATGTTAGTCGTGCTATACTTTTATCGGTTTTGATACAATCCTTGAACTTTTCCTGAAACTTCTCCTTCATAAATTTATTTCATCCAATAAACTCTTGTTCAGGTTTCCCTTCACGATACATCGAACTTATTCGTTAATAAGGAATTTCACTAATTTATTCTAAGCTTAAAATCTTGGGTCTCACAGATACAACTAACTTTTTAAATAACAAACACTAATAAAAATACAAAAGATTATCCAAATACTTAACAAATAAAATTATTCAACTAAGCATATTTTTTTTAGAAGAATAAGCGAGAAAGACATAACTTTAAAGTTATAATTTTAGATTTATAATATAGTCCTAAGGTTGGTTGTTGGTTATTAACTTACTAATTTTAAAAATAAGTGAGAATAAATTAGCAATGATTATGATTTATGAATACCTTAAATAATCACATATTTAAAAAAAAAGAGTAAGTGGGAAAGCTAGAGCTTAAGTTAATTTATTAATATATTACCAAAAAATAATAATATGTGTGTGCGAGTACCCATTACTTTTTGCGGGTAATTACCCATATCCATCTAGCGGGTTTTTACCCTACCCATGGTGGGTATTTTTTGCGGGTACGGTCCGAGACCCATTTCCATCCCTACCCTCCACAACCACCTCCACCGTAACCACCGGCGTTGGCACCACCACCTTGACTGGCGCCACCAACTCCACTACTGCCATTGCCGCCACCTCCACCACCGTTGTCACCCTCCACCCCCACAACTGCCACTAGGTAACATTGAAGTTCTACCACCACTGCTACTTGGCCCCTCCATTATAATTTTTCTGCTACTTTGCATTGTCGTGAATTCTCAATGTTGATAATTGTTGTGTTTATTGTGAATTTAGAAATTTGAGAATTTTTTTTAAACTGAAAACCTCAAAAAATAAAATATGGATTTATAAAACTGAAAACTAATTTTAGTTTTTAAAAGTTTCAAAACATAAAACCAAAACCACCCCAAACAGGACCTAAGTTATTAAGGGAGAGTTTAAAAAAAGGCTATCACATTTAACCTAACTTCTCTTATTCAATCAACTCTAGAACCCTGGAACCTTATCTTCTCCGCTCCACCACCTCTTCTTTCTTTCTCTATCCAGATCAAAAAAACCTAGAACCCTTAGCCAACCTTCTCTTCTTCTCACGTCATTGTCGCATACTTCTCTTCTCCTTCACCCATCACTCAACAACCCTATCTTTATTCTCCTTGCGCATCAATCCTTTTCTTATCCTGCTACCATCACTCAAAAGTCAAACCTTGCATTTTTCTCTCAGACTCAAATCCTTTGCGCCGCAACCAATCAAACCTTGTATTTGTCGCCTCAACCCCAAATCGGTCAAAGATATCTGGAGGAACCTTCACCGCACCGTTGTGAAATCAACATTTTGGTGAAATCCATCGGGAACGCATTGTGAAGCCCCCTTGCTCCGCCGCACTATGGATCATTTTTGGGGTTGAGATTTGATACATGTAAGAAGAAGATGGTGATGAAGATGAGAACTGTTAATTGTTGATCCTTATTTGTCTATCTATTCATCTATGGTGTTTGGACTTGGGATTATCTAACTATGAATGAAAATGTAGAACCCTTAGGGTTATTTGTTTTATATGGATATGTTCGTATTTTTTGTTATCATTTTTTTCTTTTTTGTTAGTATTTTGTCAAAAGTTTACGAGTTGTGTTATATGGATCTAGTTCTTCCATCTCTTTTTTTTCGCGTTTATTTTCTGGATCGTCAACCCACGCAAACCCACTCGGTAAAACTGTCACTCAATAAAACTCAACTTGAACAAACTGGAGCAAGTGAACAAATAGTGAAAACTTGGTGGTTTGGAGTTTTTCAACCGATAAAACCGACGCTTGACAGTCCGAAACCACCCGAACCGTCTGCTGGAGTATGGACAACCCTACACACAGCTAATAGTACTCCATCTAAATAGAAATGAGAAAAATGTCCATAATTATTATTTTTCTGATTTCTTACTTACTTGAATTTGTGAGGATCACGTTTTTTTTTTTGATGAAGAGATCACATTGATACAATAGGAACAAGGGTACCAACGTGTGCGTAAGGGAGAAAGGTACGCAGTGGTCACTCCTCGTATTCCGGAGGCGAGAAGACACGGACATTGAATTGCAATAAAAACGCCACTAAACACCACACAGGGGCAAACTCGTCATTCCACCTCCCACCACGTTATACAACCATGTCTTCTGTGGCCACAAGAAAAACAAGAAGAACGCAACCCACAGTTTCAGCCACACCACACTCTTTTCTCTCTTCCAACAACAATGGCTGATGTGACGTACCTCCACCGCACCCACCACCACGAACCCGACGACGACCAAACCCTAATCCCCTTACCTTTCTGGTCACCATCCGATTTCGATTTCTACTCCTCCGATCCCGAATTCCCCCACCACCACCACAACCACCACTTATCCCACCGTGAAAACCAGGTCAATTTCGTCATGGACCTCTTCCACCAGCGCGTTGAGCAATCCTCCCACCACCTCACCGACGATGATCCCCTTCCTCAATCCCTCACCGACTCCGTCTTCGACGGACTCGGCCTCGATTTAGGGTTCGCCCCTGACGACGACACCGACGATTTCTTCCCCGCTGCCGGATCCGGAACCCTCGACGACCTCGCCGCGCAAATCGCCGGGTTCGTGTCTGATTCCGACGACGAGGACCCCGACGGGGTACTCGGGATCTGTGTTCACTCCGACGCGGAGGAGCGGAACGAAAACGACGACGTTTCGGGGATTCCTCTGTGTTGGGACTCGCTGCAGTTGGAGGAGAATATCAGAGACAGCACCAGCTATGAGGATTTCGAGTGGGAGGAGGTTGACGGCCGCGTCGACGAGAGGGAGGTTCTGAGTATGTTCGCCGTCGTCGACGATGACAGGTCGGTTTCCGTTTCGATTTCTCCGATTGAAGAAGAAGAACAAGAAGAAGAAGATGATGATCAATTGGAACTCAACATGAGGGTAGGTTCCGGCGTGGAGAATTTGGAGTGGCAAGTGTTGTTGAACGCCGACAATTTGGAGGGGACGAGCCCTGAAACGGAGCCATATTTTGAGGACAACGACGATTACATCTACACTGCGGAGTACGAGATGATGTTCGGGCAATTCGCGGAGAACGAAAACCCGTTGGCGGGTAGGCCTCCGGCGTCTGCCTCCGTCGTTGAGAGCCTTCCGGCGGTGACGGTGAAGGAAGACGACGTGGGCAACAACAATGCGCTATGTGCTGTTTGTAAGGATGATTTTGTTGTTGGGGAAGAGGTGAAGCAGTTGCCATGCTCGCATCGTTACCATGGTGATTGCATTGTGCCTTGGTTGGGGATTAGGAATACATGCCCTGTTTGTCGCTATGAGTTTCCTACTGATGATGCTGATTATGAGCGTAGGAGGGTTCAGAGATCTGCACAGAGCCTGTGAGTGAAGTGATGATGATGATGATGATGATGATGATGATGGGGTTTCTGAATTTCTCAGCGCAAGCTAGCTAGGCTGTTAAGTTTAGGTTTTTTTTTCTTTTCTTCTTTTTGGGGTTGAGAAGAATTAATTGCATGCGTTTGGTAATTTTGCAAATTTTCACATTGGAGATTTTATTTTATGAGACATACATCATAAAATTGAATCAATTTTCCTAGGAATATCATACACATTTGTTGTACTTTGTGAATGTTACTATACTTGTGGGTTGGTAATTTGGTATCTATCTTGTGTTTTACTTACATTGGTTGTTGGATTGGTAGGACCTCTGTGAAGTGGAAAGTAGGTGCATTTTGGAAGAAAACATTGCTAGTTGGTATTCTTTGATCAGGATTCTGCACTTCAAGTTTTGATAAGGATAATAAACAAATTGGCCAACTTTGCCTTTAAGCTTGTTTTCTCTTTTCAGCTCTGATTCTGTTCTGTTATTTAATAGTGGTTTACTTTGCCTTATCTTTCTATCGTGTGCCTTTGAGGAGATCAAGGTTTTACAACTGGATTTAGCTTTGTCGCATCCTTTTAGAGTTATAGTAGTCACTGGGCGAGACTAAAATAATTGGGGCACTTTCTTTATGATTTCACAATTGGAATTCTAGTTACGTTTCTAATGTTTGGTGCTGTTCCTGTTTGGTGCTGTTCCTGAAAATGGAATAATGTGGGAATACGAAAATTAAATTATTATTATGGGAGTAGCTGATATTGATGAAAAATATAATTTTTGGTGATAGAAAGTTGGATGTTGAGAAATCAAAATTAATCATGGGAATTATTACCACCATACAACTACGTGCACGTTTGGTTTTAAGTTGAACTCCAACTGTGCACCAACGGTGCACGTTTAGTTGAACCCCGACGGTGCACGTTTGGTTTTAAGCTGAACCTTAACAGAGGTTTAAGATCCCTTTCACATTTTGCGTGTTGGTTAACGCACATTCTCATTCTCAAATTGATTTTCAATGTGTTCATTTGTTTGCAATTGTCAATGCATGTTTAATTTGACGTTTTTTTTAAACTCAATTTGATGTTAAAGTGAACGTAAATGTGAATATGTGATTTAATGTATACAGGCACCAATTGAAAAAGTAAAATTTGACAAAGCTGAATTTTAACATGTTAATTTTAAGAGAAAAAGTTAATGTGGATCCACTTAACTTCCACATAAATCCAAATATACATGTAGGTACATTCTTAAGAATTGAGGGTGCATTATCTTTCTAATGAGTTCATTATTGTCAGTTGTCACCTTATTAAATTTTGTGAAATTTCTTACTTATTAGTATTATTTATCGAAAGAGGATGTGATTAATACTTGTTCGTTATTGCAATATTAGACACATGAGTAAAAAAGGGACATTCTTAAAAGAAAAAAAAAGACATTCCCTATCTTCCGCCATTAATTATGTATTGCAAATTGAATTCAAAATTTCAAACCCTCCTACGTTTTAATTAAGCACATTTTTCATATTTATCTCGCGTGAATTGAGTAATAAAAAACACATGAAATGTTTTTATCTTGTGTGAATTTTTTTTTTGAACGTTGTGTGAAATTATTATGTTTGAAACTTTGAATGGTTTTAACGTTGGAAGTTTAACCATGAGTGCAAAAATCCTAGGAATACCTTTTATAAAAAAAATGATTTTTAAAAGTTGTTCTTTTAACCGGCAAAATAAAACAGAAAAAGAGAACTACACCTAGGTAAATTCCCATGTAGTCCAACCTAGAGAAGAGAGCATTCCTTGAGGAGGTTCGTCCATGACTTGAAAATCAAGAGAAGACCAAGACCCTATTTTAGTAAGGAAGTTAGCTGGAGCATTTCATTCCGGTGAACATAATTAAGAGACCCAACACAATCTCTCTTGATTAAAACATTGATGTTGCTTATAATCGAAGAGTAGAGATGGAACACAGATGATCTCATATTCTTCTAGAATTTTTTTTTTTGAAAGAATATTCTTCTAGAATTTGAGCAGATTACTTTTGGTCGGGTGAGGAGGTGCTAGGCTGACTGGCTGAGAGTGGCGGTTCAACAATACGAATCCACAAAGAGAGAGTACATGTAAAAGTCATTCTCACACTTAAGTTAGCTAAAGATCAGAAAGAGAATTTCAACGCTCAGATGAGCAGTAAGAGAGCAAATGAATGTCTGAGTTTCTCATAGTACAATCAAACCTATTTTTAGTAGTTGTTTAAGCAGTTGCGTATGTGATCTACAATTCGTCATCCTCTCATCTAGGTGGCATTGAGGCTTTTGCCTTATTGAGATAGACTAGATCATAAGTCTAACAACTTAGTTTTAAGTTGAGTTTAGTTGGTCGGATGAATATAAGTCTTTGTGCTTTGTCATCCTAAATGACCAACTTTTGATGGATACATGTTGTGTAGTCATTTGAATCTACCAAGTTGATGGTGGGTCAATTAGTCATTTGGACCGACTAAAATATCTTCGATAAAATGAATAACACTCATGGAAACATTAAAAGTTTAACAATGCATGGATTCAAATATCTAATAGGAAAACTTTTCCATGCCTCCCAGTAATTGTTGTCCTCCTATAATTGATCAATAAGTGATTGTTTAAACTTTAATGTAACAAATCACATGTAATCATTCATGATACATAAATACATAAATTGCTACTAATTTGAAACCCCACTAGGATCAAATGCCGGTATATTACTTTGGATAAGAATCCTTACATATGCAATATTAGACTTTTGATCAGCTACCTAGTACCTACTATATATGCGATACCTAGTAAAGAAAACACCTTTTCAATTGCAAGGACAAATACGTTTTGAAGACGTAGAGAAACCTTTATATCCGTGTAAATTCACGTCTTCTTATCCCATCAGGACCAGGTGGAGCGCTAACAATGAAAATTATCCAATTTTCTTTCCACATAATGGGTGTGTTTGGATGCACGTTGGATCAGGCCTGATCCACGTTTAAAGACCTCAAACGTGATTTTTTCATCTCCATTGATGTTTGGATGTTAAATGTTGATCCAATTCTGGCCCCAGAATTGGATCCATCCTAACACAACAACTTGTTGCTTTAGCATCAATGTTGATCCAATTGTCCCCTTTCCCTTTTACAGATCCAATTCAAGTCTATCAGATCCAATTCCTGATAAATGTATCCAAACATAAATCACGTCACTCAAACTCACGTTTACCAGATCCAATTCATATCAGATCCAATTCTTGCCAGATCCAATTCTACTAACGCCGAGCCAAACACACACAATATCTGCATGACATTTTCCCTAACTTGAAACGTGAAAAAACTGTAAATAGCATCTTCATTTCTAGAGCCATTTTTCAGAAGTCTCTAATATACTCACTTGAGTGAACTTTTCTTCAGTTTGTTCTTTGGGTGGTATCGATCAAAAACCAATTGCTCAAAAAACTTTAATTAGTGGATAAAAGACACTTAAATAATTGGCTTAATTGCACTTTTGGTCCTCAACTTTGGCCTTCCTGCGAAAATCGTCCCCGAACTTCAAAATTAGTAAAAAATTACCCTGAAGTTTACACTCAGTTGTAAAATTGGTCTTCCGTTAAATTCCGTCTGAAATCTAACCGAATATTCCGTTAAAAATGAATTAAAAAATAAAATTGAGAAAAAAATAATATTTTAATTAAAATCCAGAAATAATTCCAATTAAAACCTTAAAAGTCATTGCAAATAAAAATCGTAAATCCCAAAAGTTCATATACTTTTCCTGTCAAATTCTTTTTCTGTCAAAAATTTCATATACCTTTCCTATTCCAAATAAATCTTTTAAACCCCAAATTTAATCATTTTTAAAGACTAGAGAGTGATGTAACAAAAAAAAAGAAGAGAGCAGCGGAGTCCCCATCTGGTTTGGTCGATCTGGTGTTCGTGTTGGTGATCATCGATCTGGTCGTCAATTTGATTTTGGCTTGAACGAGTGTTGGTGGTGCTCACTCGTCATAGATCTGGGTTCGAAGGAGGGTTTTGTAGTGGAGAGGAGGAGAACGTTGACAGCAGTGGCTTCATCTCCACCCTCACTTGTCATTCGCAAGTCGATAATTTCCCCCTTCAGTGTCGCAACCTTGTGATTGTAAGAACCTGCTTCATCTTTCAAATTTATTGGTTCCAGAGATCTGAACTTCTTTTGAGTTTGTGGGTGGGTTGATTGAAAAGCTTCTTCAGATCAAAATGGGTCGCTTGTTGTTGCTGTTGATTTGATTCTCAAGTGAAGCCATAAACTTTGACCAGAAATTTTATTTGCATGAAGCAAGAAGAAAAAATTCAAACTTGAGGGGGAACCAACATACAACTAAAGCTAGGTTGTGTTGCAGCAAATCTCAAGGAGTGGGCTGAAGTTTCTTTTGGAAGTGTACCACGGAAAATCAAAGACCTGTTGAAGGCCCTAAAAAAACTACAAGCGGCAAGACAAAGTGAGGAGGTGAGGAAAGAAATTATGGACAAAGAGAAGGAACTGGAGGAGTTATTGAAGCTGGAAGAAATCATGTGGAGCCAAAGGTCACGTGCTACTTGGCTAGCACATGGAGATAGAAACACAAAATTCTATCACAGGAAAGCATTACAGAGGCAATCAAGGAATCATATCGAGAGATTGAAGGATGACAATGGAGCCATGTGGAGGGAGGAAGAGGATATAGAAAAGGTGCTGAATAACTACTTCCAGGGGCTCTTCACAACGACAAACCCGAGAGAGTGTGAGGCCATTACGTTCCTGGTGAAAGATAGAGTTACAGCCGAGCATAGAGTGTGGCTTGAGACACCTTTTATAGAGGAAGAAGTGAGAGTAGCACTTAAGCAAATGCACCCCACAAAGGCCCCCGGGATCGATGGCACACCGACACTCTTTTATCAAAAATTCTGGCCTTATATCCATGAGGAAGTGTGTAGCCATGTTCTTAGCATACTCAATGATGGTATGGACCTAAGCCACATAAATCAAACTCTCATAGCACTCATCCCAAAGGTGAAGAAACCAGAACATGCAAAGGACTTTAGACCTATAAGTCTTTGCAATGTGGTCTTCAAGTTGGTTACCAAGACTATTGCAAACCGTTTGAAGGGAATTCTACCAAATATTGTGGAGGAGACACAAAGTGCCTTTTTCCCGGGGAGATTGATTACCGACAATGCCATTATTGCCCATGAATGCTTCCACTACATGAGAAGAAAGGTAAGGGGTGTCAAAGGAGTGATGGCTTTGAAAACGAATATGTCTAAGGCTTAGGACCGGGTGGAATGGCCTTTCCTTAGGAGCACTCTTGAGCAAATGGGCTTCCCAACGAGATGGACAGATTTGATTATGGCATGTGTAACCACGGTCTCCTTCCAAGTAATGTTGAATGGCCAACCTTGTGAAAGTTTCAAACCCGAAAGGGGTCTCCGGCAAGGTGACCCATTGTCTCCATACCTCTTCATCCTATGCTCCGAAGTCCTATCAGCCATGATAAACTCAAAAGTTGCGGATGGAAGCCTCCATGGCATCAAGATCACACCCTCGGCACCAATGGTCTCACACTTACTCTTTGCCGATGATAGCATTCTCTTAGCAAGAGCCACCATGGAGGAAGCAGCAACTCTCAAAGGAATCATCCAAGATTATGAGACTTTTTCCGGCCAAAGAATCAATTTCGACAAATCGGAACTCTCTCTAAGCCGAAACGTGCCTAGTCCCCGTATTATTGAGCTTGAACGACTCCTTGGTGTTAAGGCGGTAGAGAGTCATGAGAAGTACTTGGGACTTCCGACTATCGTAGGAAGATCGAAGATACAAGTCTTCAATTTTGTTCGAGATCGAATCTGGAAAAAACTCAAAGGTTGGAAGGAGAAGGCACTATCAAGAGCGGGAAGGGGTGTTCTTATAAAATCTGTGGCCCAAGCAATACCCTCCTTTGTCATGGGACTCTTCTTACTACCCTCCACACTTTGTTTACAAATAGAAAAAATGATCAACAACTAAACAAAGTGAAAAAATGATCAACAACTTTTATTGGGGGGGAGATGCGGATGCAAGAAAACTGAACTGGATAAGATGGGATTCACTTGCCACCACAAAAAGCTTTGGCGGTTTGGGCTTCCGATCCTTCCATGATTTCAATATAGCAATGCTTGGAAAACAGTGGTGGCGCTTGAGGTGCAGAGGAGAATCACTCATGGCAAAGGTGATAAAGGCCCGATACTACCCAAAAAGTGAGCTGGGAGAAGCCAAGAGAGGGACCAATTCGAGCTTCCTATGGAAAAGCTTGTATGTTGTGAGAGATATGATCAACAAGGGAAGCATGTGGAAAATAGGTGATGGGAACTCAGTTGAGATATGGGGTGACTGCTGGGTACCAAACAACCATAGTGGAAAAATTCAAACACTAAGAGGAGCAGGCCAAGACATCATAAAGGTATGCCAATTAATTGATCCCAATAGCAAGTCTTGGAATGAACCTTTGATCAGGTCCATTTTCATACCAATGGATGTGGGAAAAATCCTACAGATTCCCCTACCTGCAACACCTCCTAGGGACAAGATCATTTGGAAGGACAGTGTCAATGGGCAATACAGCGTGAAAAGTGGCTACAAAATTCTCCACAATTAGAAAACAGGGCAAGGAGAAGCAGGGTCGTCAAACTCACGGGGCTCACGACTATGGAAGAAGATATGGGCCATTGAGGTGTTACCCAGCTGTAAGGAATTCATATGGAGGGCTTGCAAGGAAGTACTCCCGGTCTATGCCAATCTGAAGAGAAGGGGAATAGAGTTGGAAACAACATTCCAAGCTTGTGGAGAAGAGGAGGAAACCATTGTACATGCAATACTTACCTGCAGCAGAACACATAGATTTTGGTTCGGGTCACACCTAAGCATCCAAGTACCACAGAGCTTAAATAAAAATTTCAGAGGATGGATGGAGAGTCTCTTTGAGCATGCTAACCCTGAGGCCATGGAAGGAGTCTTCAACCTAGCATGGACAATTTGGAAGAGGAGAAACTCTTGGGTCTTTGAAGCAAAACACTGGGACTTTGAGCAAACTATGTCAAAGGTTGCGGCAATCCAGTTGGAACGGGAAAAATGAAATGATAGCTTCTCCCAGGATATCTCCCCAACCTCATGGAAACCACTGGGTTCAGGGGAATACGAGTTGAATGTGGACGCAACGAATCAACAAGGTGGAACAGGCTTTGGAGCAATTATAAGGAATGAGAGAGGAGAAACTCTGGCAGCAGCAACCCGACTATGGAGGGCACAAGATGATTCAACCGTGGCAGAAGCTTTGGGAGTGAAATGGGCTCTTGAATGGGCAAGACAAATTGGTTACACCCACTTAGTTTTGGAGACCGATTCTCTCATCCTGGAACAACAATGGCGCAACAACAGTTTAGGAGATTCTTATCTCCATGATGTTATTAGGAGCTGTAGGAATATGTCAACTAGTTTTAGATCTTTTTCTGTTTCGCATGTCAAGAGGTCAGGCAACCGAGTTGCTGATTTCCTCTCGCGCTTAGCTTTTAATTACCATGACCAATGTTGGATTGAGGAAGATCCCCCGGGGCTTCCATTTTGATTAATCTTGATGTATCACCAGCAGTTTCATCTGCTTCTTCTTGAATGAGAAACAGAAGTTAACCATAAAAAAAAAAAACAATTAAGAAGAAGAACAAGATGGGATCTCCAGATGATGGTTAGTTTCAGATCTGAAATTGATGTGGGTTGTGGTTGGAGTTGGATGAGAGGTGTTGCGGTTGGAGTTGCCGAGTTGGATCAGAGGGAGGGAGAGGGGATGAGGTGGGGTTTATGATTTACTGGGTTTTGTGGGAAAGCTTATAAAAACAATAATGTTATCTTCACACCTCTCTTTGAGGTGGAGAGAGGTGGAATGAAGAGAGAGATAGGAAGAAAAGAAAAAGTAAGAGAAAGAAAATATTAGATGTGATAAATGATAAGAGGAGAGAGATAGAAATAAAAAGATGTGGAAATGAAGTGTTTCAAAAATGAGGTGTGTATATATCATTACTCCTTATAAAAATGATGATGAATGTTATTTGAAGAAGATGAATATTTCATTACTTAAAAATGCAATTGATTAAATGTTAATTAAAAAATTATTTTTTTCAGGTAAAATTAATTTAGAAATGTCATATCATCATTTTCTGTTAAATTTTAGACGGAATTTAACGGAAGACCAATTTTGCAACCGAGTGTAAACTTCAGGGTCGTTTTTTTGCAAATTTTGAAGTTTGGGGATGATTTTCGCAAGAAGGCCAAAGTTGAGGGACCAAAAGTGCAATTAAGCCTAAATAATTATATTTCTTACCGTATCCTAATGTTAGCTTGAAATAGATATGCAGTTAACACGCATTGCTATATATTCTTGGGTAGAGAATTATATAGCAGGCCCTGGCCAGCATTTTCTGAATTGGGTATGCGGCTATATATTTTGCTTGGTATATTAATATTCTCATCAAGGTTGCAGAGTCACAAAATTTGTTGCTTTTCGAACAAGTGGCCCTCTTTGAATTGTTAGTTCCTGCGGGAAATGCTGAGCTACCTCAAAACAACATCCCAAGTTGCTAGTTCCAGAACATAGCTAGCAAAGATGCAATCCTAAAAATCTAGCTGAAAGACAAAGATTGAACATGTATACGGGATGTGAGATGTGAGCTAGAGAAATGGTACTTTTTGTTTTAATACATCAAACTAATAATATTCGTGTATCAAGTCCTGTAATATAGTCTTGAACTCTTGATTAGATACCCTGCTGTGGGATTCTCATATATATACTATCCAGAATTTTTATTGAATGAATGAACACTTGTAAATATATAATTATAGGGAACTCAGCTGAGGTAATCTTTTATCAATGTCAAAATCGGGTTGGAATATGGATATCCTTCCAATTTCTGAAACACGATTCCATCCATCCGTGCTTGAACTCCATCAGAAAATGTGAAGTCTTGTACCAGTTCATTTAAAGTTCTGTCTACTCCAATAATAGAATTACCCAGACCACTTAAAATCTCAGGTAGAGAAGGACTGGGTCTTGAGAGCTCCACAATCCTAACCTGGCATAGCTCAAGCACAAATCAACATAAGAATCATAAAATTCTCAAATATAAGCTCAAACAAAGTCAAAATGCAAGTGTTCTGAAATCAACCTGTGTATCTTGAGGTATATTGGCCTTCATTTTAGCTATGGCAATAGCTCGGGAAAGCCCACCAATAGCATCAACCAAACCATGAGAAACTGCGTCCTTACCTGTCCAAACCCTCCCCTGAGCAACCTCTTCCATTTTATCTACCTAGAGACAGAATAGCAGCTGATTAGCTGTAACTTAGATTTAAGAGGAAAAACAGAAAGCATGGAAAATAGTTTATCTTTTAATTTAAAACATACAGTCATTGATCTGGAAAAGGCAGCCTTGTCTCGAAATTGTTTATATACATTCTGTGCCGACTTGGCAAATAACTCTGCTTCATCTGGCCTGTACCCAAAAGAGAAAGAATGATCATACATGTAAGCTAAAGAAATCAAATATGGACTGATACAAAAGAAAAATACCAACGCTGGAGTAAATAAAAAGTAGATAATTAAAGCATAGATCATTGCAAAACTCAGCATTAATGAGACCCAGGCCATATAAAACCTGGATAGAAGTCACCACCAACATTACTAAAATTCTATTCCTATACTGCAAGTCTTAGGGCTGCTTAAGCTGATCTCTTGTGGTGCCTAAAGGGTGAAGAGAGTAAGATTGTTCCGATTATTTGTCTTCTTTTGCTACAATCCACTTCCAAAAACACTCAGGAATGGACAGAACTACATAGGCGGCAAGAGGGGCAGCTGCAACCCATATATCCAACAAATTTCTACATGTTCAGTTTGATGTACAGCAAAATATTCATAATAATATCATACATTTAAACAATTCGCACCCCCAATGTCTTTGCTCTGGTTCTGCTCCTGCTTTTAGGGATATCTTGATCCTCTTTTTGAGAGATCCAGAAAAGGGCACCTAAAATTGCTATAAGTATTGACTAAAATATGTGGAAGCCATGCCAGATTTTATCAACGTCCATCACACTCAACTACTTGATTGAGCAACCTTGTAACAGAATTCAAAATCAAGAGATATCTGAAACCCAAAATGGGACTAAATGACAGGATTTTAATTGAATTCAAACACTGCAGCGAAAATGGAATTTCACTATCACATATTAGAGCGGGACTGGAGACTGTTTGGAAAGAAACATCAAGTCTTCCCTTCTCAAACGTAAAGAGCCTGACAGTTAGATATCAGATGGTTCGGTGTAGTGGTTAACATTCTCTTCAGCACCACTAGAACTTAACTTTTAAATGAACAAATTCTATTACCTAAAAGAACGCTGTTCGGCGGCAAGGAGCTCAGCATATTTACCCCTTGATATGATCTCTTTGTTGAAGCCAATCTTCTCATAAAGTTTTCCAAGGTTAAATTTTCCTACACAAATATGATTACCAAGAAATTAATAAACTACAAAACCCAAGAGAATATATGGACATGGAGGTCTGACTGTTCATGAGGTTACACGGTCTTCCCCCATTATTTCAGAGCTCAAATGGTTACTTTCTTTCAGCAACAATTTTCATTGGTTGCACGTAATTATCATTCAAATTATGTTTCAAACTGCTCAATTTTTCTACATCAAAATAAGTTCAAAATGCTATTTTTATAGTAAAACTTAGAAAGATTGAAAATTGCTAGTATCAGTGAATAATAAAGTAGCACGTGTCATTGTGTATTATATTATTAGATGAGATCATCAGCTCCAAATATTATATTGCAGCATGTGTAATTGTGCATGTTGGTTTTTAACAAATATATATTATTAGTTTCAGTTAACCACATTTTCCCTTCCTCCTACTAAAAAACACAAACAGTGTTTCACCTATAACCACTCCAATTGAACCGGTTAAGGTAAGACTTTCTGCAACAATAGCCCCGGCTCCCATTGCCATGTAGTACCCTCCACTTGCTGCCACATCAGACATTGAAGCAACAACCGGTTTAGAGGCAGCCAAGAGCCTGATTTCTCTCCACATCCTGCAGATTATGACACCAAAACTTTATCAGCTAAGCCTGCAAACTCACCAAAATACTTAACAATTAGTATCACAATACAATGACAAAGATCACAGATTTAGTTCAAATTAATACAGCTATACCAAAAAAGTTCTGAAGGAAAAATCAGTTAGTACAGGTTGTCACTAAATATTGTAGCCACGGTATAGATTCTTCCTGGATGTTTCCAACCAATTCTTGCATGTCATATTATGTATTAACGGACAGTGCATTTTGAACTGGGGAATTTACCAGCACTTACAAATCAGAAGCAAGAGCATCGCCTCCTGGACTGTCAATTCGGATAATAACAGCCTTGTATTTTTTTGACTCTGAGAAGAAAAGGAAGGCTCAGTGAGACCAAACACAAAGTATGGCACAGACATAACGAGCAAAAAAGAGCAGAAATACTCCCCGCTGCTTAATAACACTGTCAAGGTTTTCAGATTCAGCTAACAGGATCACAGATAAAAATGGAAACTAATGCTGTCATTGTCTTAAGGTCCTACAAGCAAATATATTAGTGTGTTGCTGATTATTACACAAGCTACCTAAATGAAAAGAATTAATCCCCGGTTCCCAACTGGTTACACCTTGAAACTCAAGGATGATGATCTCTGCAATGTGCAAGCAAAAAATGTTTTTTTGTTTTCTACAATTTCCACTGGCTAATGGGTCTCTGACTCTGTCAAATTTATACCTCAGACTTGGGAAGTAAACCATACTTCTAAAGGCCCACCTTTAGTTGTAAAAAACTTAAAAGAGGTGTAATCCATGAGCTTGTTCTTGCAGCTCTTTTTTTTACCTGCAAACCACTTCCTTTTATGTTTTTCCAAGGTTTCAGATGGAAACCTTTATTCTAAAGGTCTGCCTTTGGTAGAAAACACTTAAAATAAGTGCAATACCTTCATCTCCCATCTGTAACAGTGACTGGCATAACTACAATTAGACAAAGATAACTACGGTGCTGCACTGCATTAACAAAAAACTAGCATAACCAACGTAAGAAGAATGATAACACCCACAAACTATGTGCCAATTTCATCTTGCCTCCTGCTTTGAAATTCAATGAAGTTCAATTTATAGGATCAATTGTACCTCTGACATGGCGAATCTTCTCAATGAACTTTTCTCCAATGATACCTGCAGTACGGGAGCTTAATGGACTTTGACCACGACGAATGCTCCCTGAGGCTCGGATGATGGCAATCAATTGTTTACCACCTGACATTCCCAAAGTCGACTTCCTAACTCTTGAGTATTTTCTGTATTTGAGGGAAAAAAACACCTGCTTATGGTTACTGCATTATTTGACATATTTTAATTAATCAAAAAATGCATCTATTCACAAAGTTTGTCAAGAGACAGGAAGCCATAGTAAGTCATTTAAGATAATCAGAACTGTATATTTACATAAATATGTTAGAAAAAAAATATATAAACACCAGCACAAATTAAAATAAAAAACAACTGTCATTCATAACAATTCCCAATGTCAAAGAAAACCCCAAACATAAATGTTAATTTTAGTAGGGCTACAAAACGGATTTCATAGCATTTAGAATTGATCATAGACCTTAGAATACAGGCTTGTGAAACATCCATTAGTATATTAGATGTTCTTTCAATCTCCCACGTGGTCTTAAAATTAAGCATAGCCCATGCTGACAAGAGTTTCATTTTGATGCAGTGTCCGAGTAAATATTTTTTTCACGTATATTCAATGACATGTTGCTAGATAATCAATTAGTTTAATATCCGTCAACACAGTTAAGCTCAAATAATGCAGCATACATCATTGGGTGCAATGCAAGTGTAATAATATGTTTCTACACCGACATCATATATTAAATTAAATATACATTTGCTTTAATAAACAGAGTTAGATACCAACTTATGGTTGCCAGTACATTAATAAACCCCGGATGCAAAAAAGAGAAATCCAGAGTTCTTTAAGGGGATAACAAGAAAGAAACAGCCATGCTGTGAAGTTCTTTGATTATGGAAATTATCACAGCCATCAAACAATATTATAAATTTTTTATAACAAGAAAATAAAACCAAGACAGAAAATTTAAGAGACAGACAATGAATTTTATGGGACAACGGATTTACCGACATAAGTTAACTTGGCAAGATTTCATATAAGATCATAGTAAACTCTCTAAGGCCCCTAAGTTTTAAAACAAAATTAAAAAAATACCTCAAATCAACCATGGGCAGATTTTTATCTGTTTTCACTTGAAGCCTCTCCTTCAACATAGCAAGAACCTGCAAAAGTTTTAATGATATCCCTTAAACCCTTTGATTGTCCTTCAAAATATCTAATTAACCAGTATCAATTATTAATCATCAATAAATATGAATGATGCAGGCTTTGTTAGAATATATGAAAAATAACTCATAAAATCAACATTGTAACTTAGAACACTGCTATATCAAATCATCAATACATATGAATTAAGCAGGCTTTGTTCAGAAGTTTTAACTTGAGGGGGAATGTTTGAGTATATAAAAATATCGCTTCAAATCACTGCTGTATCTCAGACCATTTCAGAGTATCTTAGGTGATTTCTTAGGATTGGTAGCCACACTTTCTTATATTTTATGATTTGTTTCTTTATTTTAGCAGGATTTAGAATTATTACAAGGATAAATAGCATTTGCTTTGCCTTTTGCGACACATCCAACACATCATCTCTTATCAAGTACATCTAAATTTCAGTATTTAGTCCCCATCCTCTTCTTTACCTTCCTCCAAACCTGAAAGTCTAAAAACTCATTGACTTTAACAGGTTCCACAGGTCGGACAAAATCTTTTAAATGTTTCCATTCAAACTTGTATCAACCACTAGCCACTAGATGAGATTCTCTTACTCCCTCAATTTGATTAAATTAATCGTCCTGACCAGTAACACCTTGAAACATGGAAGCAATCAGTAATGCAATACCAGAGTACATTATGTACCTCATCATCATAGATTATGTTTGATATGAAGCCCTCTTCTTTCAGCCTGTCTAGTTGATAGACACCTTCGTTTATGAATTTCTCAATATCTTCCCTTTTCTTGCCTGTACAGAATTTGCAGAAGCCCAATGTTAATTTATTTATTCAAGATTCAGCAAAGAATTCAAATGCATATTCACCTCTAGAAGAAGAGACTTTATCTAGCCAATTTGTATAGATATTATCAAGCAATGCAGTCAGCATCTCACGAGTATCTTCAGACATGGTTCTACAGGTTAGTTGCTCGCCTGCACTTTTATATTTGCCAAACTTTTCCACTTGTGGTTCAATTCCAAGGTTGTCTAGAACACCTGAAAGAATTAATGACATAAAATATTTAAAAATTTGTTTGGAGGCTTAAGTATAGTCATCAACTAATTTAAAATTTGAAAGGGTTTAACAATAAATTCCCTAACATGCTACAAGCTGGATAGGAGACAGCAAAAGATTCTTCCAGATAAAAAAAAAAACTGATACATGAAGCATGACAATTACCTTTGAACAATTAACATGGCAAAGGTTTTAAAACTTTAGTCATTAATTTACTAGAAAGACATACCACCATGACTAACTGTTAATAATTCAAACTTTGCCAAAAAAGATGCAACGAAAAGTAGAACAAGCTTACCTCTGAGGAATGCGGCTTGAACAGTCAATCCAAACAAAGAAAAATAAGCACTTGGAGGGGCATATATTTCGTCACAAGCGCACGCAATGTAATATTCTTTTTCTCGACATGAAGGGACATAAGCCACGACAAACTTTCCTACAAGCATCGTCAACTATCAAAGCCTTTCATAAGTAACAGTAATACAGATCAAAATATTAGAGGATTTAAAGAGTAACACTACATATCAGTATATCACCAATAGCCATATTTACTCGCGGTATAATGTAAAGTTCAGTAGCATTGCATCATAGTCTCAGAAAATAGCATACCATCAATGCTCTATGGGTGGGAATCGCACCTGATTTTCTGAAATAGAGGATGTGCCTCCGAATTTCTTCGATTTTAGCCCAGCCACAATTCAAATTATCAATATGAAGATAGACGCCGGAAATGCGAGGATCACACGCTGCTTTCAGCAAATTCTCACAGATTTCAGGCAGAGACAATCCCTTCGAGAATCTACTCTTGAGCTGATCGGAAAACTAAACAAACCCGCGAAATCCCAAACAAAAAAGCGAAACTCTTGTTATGCACATACATAGCAATAGCATGAGTAGAACTGAGAAGCGTAGAGAGTGAAACCTGGCCGCGCAATTTGATTTTCAAGACGGTGCCGTATTGGATACGCCGCCATGGGAATGCAGTTAGCATCCTGAGTTTGACAGTGAACTTTTTCCAGCCAGTGAGGGGTTTGAAATCGAAGTCGCCGGTGGGGTAATCGGAACAGTCGCCTGAAGGATCGTGTTGAGGAGCAGAAGTGGAATAGTAGCAAGAAGAGTGGAAGGGGAAGGGGATGGGTGTGCGGGTGGGATGAGAGAGGGAAGAGAGGAGGGAGAAGTGGCTTTGGAATTGGAAGCGAGAAATTGGTGGTGGTGAGGAGGAGAATGCGGTGTAGATGTAGCGGAAGCGGTGGATGGAAATGCGAGTGCGTGACATTTCCGGCCACCGTCAGTTCACGACTGAAGAATGTGGAGGGAAAAAGGAAAGAGGGAGATTCTGTCGGCGTGGGAAATTAGGAACTTTGTCTATACACCGCACCAGTCCCTCCACGTCGTCGTTTCCTGCCAATATGTGCTAAGCTTAGCTTTAAATTTCATTGAGTAAAATACACTCACCCCCCTCAATAAAAAGCTTTTGCCGCTCTTTCCTTGGCTTTCTTTCGCGTATGTGTGCTGGTCTATCCTTTAATAGAAAGAAGCAATTTCTCTCTACTTCTTTCTTTTCTGTACGCTAGAGTCGTTCGGGCGGAAAACCGAGTTGCGTACTGGGTGAAGCTTAGTCCTTAAGATGACTTACCCAGGGAATCCCTAAGTAAAGATGCCGAAGTCCAAGGTGTCGAAATAACACGAGATAGCCCACAATCTTTTTAACAACCAGTCCAGCACCTTCGGTGGATTTTCAGTAAAAAGAGTGCGAGATGATGGCGGGGGCGATCTCCAATGCCTATTCCTTTCCTGCTCCTATTGAAGATGCCTTCACTTCACCTGCACCTAGATGATCTAAGCATTGATGCCTTCACTTCTCCTATTGAAGATGCCTTTCACTTCTCCTATTGAAGATGCCTTCACTTCACGGAGCCGTACGTGGACGTTACCGCTCATACAGCTCCCAGTCGGCAAGCAGTGGGACTCCCTCTACAAAGAATGGAAGTATGGATGAATTGACATCAAATAAATAGAGGTATTAGGTTTTTTTTCCAGCAATAACATGATAAGAGCATCCCTTTCACAAAAACCTACGGGTCCCCCCCCCCTATCCTGCCTGCCACTTCAGCACCTTGTGATCTTCTCAAAGATCATTACGAGCCCTCTCCTAGAATGTTTTTGTAGATTCCGAAAATTCCACGGTGGATCAGGATGAGTATGTCCTGGATTAATTCTCATCCTAGAGCTTTCTCCTCCGAGGAGGGGTTTTTATAGATAGAGAGGTTCCTGTCTTGATTTACTGATTTATTTATCTTCTATGAATGCACGAGCATTCAAAGGTGGTTTACTTACTTGTTAAAGTAAGGACCAACTGTAACTCCACATTCATTAGCTCTTACGCTAGTGAATGTCATGTTTCCCGAGGGAGGTCGCCTTCTCTCAGGCCAGCAGTCTTCTACTTCTAGTCGACTGCTCTATGACGGGCTTCCCGGTATCCTGGGCTCTGCTCGTCAAGTTAAGCAATTCCTCTTGTCGAGCTAGACTCTACTCGCGCTATAGTCGAGGAAAGCTCACGCGTTATTCGTGTTAAGCTGTCGGAAAGTTCTGTGCTGCTCGCCACTCCCCGAGGCCAAGGACGGGATCGAACCGTCATTCCGGGATTTGCAGTCTGATACATTTCCATTATGTTACCCAGCCAAACCCGCCACCTCATGTGCCAAAGTCAAACGGTTGTTCTTCCTTCCCCGCTCCCTCTTTTTCATGATATGAACTGAGTGCCATTTGATGAGTAACTGAGAACAAGGGAGAGGGATATGGAAAGGATGAAGTAATGAAAAACGAAGTGAGTTGCGGCCTATGCTTGTGATTCGGCATCCAAATTATGTCGTCGCAAAAAGGGATCTCTGGCTTATCTCTTACTTGACGGATTATATTTCGGCTAGTGGGATTTAAGTGGCGATAATCATGGAAAAGGAGCTAGATCATGCTTCCTCTCAGAGGGAGTATAACCAGTGACTTGACTTCGAAAGCAGGGACCTACAGATCCGGGAGCTGAAACATGAGTGTTTGTTTGTATTCTCGCCCAACTTCCCCCGGTCTTCAACCCGAGCTGTATGAGGCAGAAACTCGCCCCACGTACGGTTTGGAGGCCGAGCCCCACCCCAGCAGTAATGGTGCGTTTTTGTCAGAATGACACTCCATCTCATTCTTCTTTTAAATCTACACTCCACCCCACCTCTATCTCACAAGTTAACACCATATAAAAAGATGCTAACGAAATATTCTTTTCCTCATAATAATAATAATTAAAAACTAATAAGTAAAATAAAAAATATCATTTTTTTATTTTTTATTTAGAGTAACAAAACTTTTCAACAAAGAAACTTCAAATTAACTTATAGTTCATTCGTTAAAAAAGTGAAAAAAAAATATTTTTGTTATAGTTTAATAAATTAAGGGTGAATGTTGAGAGATTTTTCTACACTGATACTACTTTCAAAATCCTCAAGATTCAATTGTAGTATAGCATAGGGTTTTGTCGTATCCGCAGGGAATTGCTAACACAAATGTCGTTCTTTAGTAAAATTACCCAAGCAATAGTTTTTCAAAAGGTTGATAATTGTTTCGGTGACCAAAACACATTCAAATTAAACAAAGCGAGAGTAAAACAATTGATATCAAGAGAGAAAGCTGTTGGAATTGGAGTTCACCGTTTAACTATTAGTGTCCTATGATTCTATATGAATATTCATTCCTATCCATGATTCATCTACACCATTTCTACCCTACTTCATTGATTCCTCACATGAGTGGATATCTATAACTTACTTTCCTAAACATTGATTCCTCACATGCATAGAAAAGCTAAGTATCTTTAACCTCAGATGTTTAAGGGACTAACAAACCTAACTCTATTCCTAGCAATTAGATTTATTAGATGATTAACTCTAGGTCGGACTCTAGACGACGTAACTTCCGCTCTTACGCCGAATCAATCGATATGTTCTAGGTGCGCAAACTAAAACATAGCATTAAGAACAAGAGAAAATCATTGAATCATGTAATAGAAACGATATTTTCATATAGAAATCAAGAAGAACAAATCATAGTTAAAGGCTACATCCAAATCCAACAAAGAAACTTAGCAACCCATATCCATGGATTGCTTACAAAGCTTACAAGAGGAAACTAAGGTGAAAGCGGTGACCCGTGCCGTCCTCGGTGTGTCTAGATGGATGGTGGATCAAAGCTCCCAAAGTTCCTTTCCTTCTTCTCTATGCAATTTTCTCTCTAAGAGGTCCAAAATATGTCAAGAGATCATCCATTCTGATCTGGTCGAGCCTTTTATAAAACAGGGCAACAGTTTCGCTTAAGTTGATAAAGGTGTCGCTTAAGCGAGCAGGTTTCTTCACCTTCAGGTAAGGTCTTTGGCTTAAGCGAGACCAATTCTCGCTTAAGCCAAATTGTCTTCCAGAACCACTGCTACTGCCATGTAATTTGGCTTAAACGAGGAAACATTTGGCTTAAGCGGACTTCAATATTTTTAGCCCTTTTGATCTTCAAATGGTTGGATCTTCTTGACTTTTCTCCTACAATAAAAACCAAAGAGTCTAAATGATAAAACTAACATATCTTACATTTATCTATATAAAAACTATCTACTTACTAAATTAACCTTATTGAGGGATAATTTGAAAGATAACGTACACATTTAGAACAGATAAGTGCCGAAATTAATATAGAAAATCAGGTAAATTTGGCACTTATCAGTGAAATGTATGGAATAGTCCTAAACTTTTCAGATTTTGAGAATAAATATGACTAACTATAAATTAATCTTAATTAATCTTCAAATTATGAATATTGTCATTATTATATTAGACTATTTAATTTGTTAATCAGAGTTAACTCAACAATCGTTAATGATCTTCATAAAACTATAATCCATGTATGGGAGAATGTTCAAACAAAATAATATTAACCTTTGAGAGAATGAAAAAAATTCTCTAGTGTCTAATAGGGTCTGTAAACTTTTTTTTCTTCGTGATATCTTCTTTATTATAGTAACTTCGAGATCCAGTGCATCCATTGATGTAAAATATAACTTATTTAGAGCAAGATACTACAAAAATATAGATTCATAAAATAGTACAAAAATATTTTCATCATAAATTAATTTGAAATTTCTTTATATTTATTGATAATTTTTTTATAGTGTTTAAATTCTCTAAATAAACAAATAAAAATTATTTTTATTTTAATTATTATTAAATATTTAAAATAATTAATCGAGTTAAAAAGAGAATAAATTTTTTGGTTCTAAATAAGTTATATTTTTTAACCAATGAAGTTTACCATTTTAAAAATATTTTTAGTATAAGTTAATTTGAAGTTCTTTATATTTATTGCTGAAAAGTTTTGTTACTCTAAATAAAAAATTAAAAATAATTTTGTTATTTTACTTATTAGTTTTTAATTATTATTATTATTCTTATGGGGGAAAGAATATTCTGTTAGCATCTTTTTAGATGGTGTTAACTTGTTAGATGGAGGTGGGGTGAAGTGTAGATTTAAAACAAGAATGTGGTGGAGTGTCATTCTGGCAAACCTTAAGAGGGGTGAGTGCATTTTACTCAATTTCATTTACACTCTCATTTAAGTGGAAATGGATTAAGAAAAATAAATAAATAGGAGATTAGAGATGTGATAAATGATAGTATGATTTAAATAGACAAAATGGATAAATAGAATTGAAGTGTGAATTTCAATGAAGCATAGCTAGTAGTGCTTTTCTAAAGTGAGCACATGAATAATGTTACTTTGACAATTCATTTACACCTCAACCTTGAGTAAAGAAGAAGATAAATGAGAAAAATGGGTGATATGATTTGTGATGTGATATGAAATACAGTGAGAGATATAAAGAAAAATGTGTGAAAATGAGATGGAAGAGAAAGTAATGTACGTGAGTATATTACTATATATCATTACTCGTGAGCACACACTTAATGAATAAAGTAAAGGTGTCACCATTAATTAAGTAGCTATAGATTTTTTAATTGCTATGCATTGATACCGTTAAAAAAGTTTTTGCAATTATTCAATTAAATTTTATTAATTTGTAATGTCATAATTAAATTTAAATTACTTGAAATGGAAAATTCTTTAGAAGATTGTGATTAGATGTGTGTGTAAAATTTTTAATGCATGTAAATTACATTCTAAAATATAGCATTTTTTCTAACATACTCATGTGAAGAGTGTTATGAACATTCACTTTTTAGTACTATCTTTTTTTACACTCTTTTATAGATTAGTTGAAATTCATGTGATTCCTTTAAATTTGAAATGAGACCCATTTTTTATGGACCCACATGATTTTAACCAATTACTAATAAACAACATATTGGAGAGAGAATGTTAACTATTGTGTCACTAACATTTTTCTAGTCATATATATACAACAGTGAATTTGACGGGTTGTCCAAATAACCTATGAGAAAGTTTGGACTAAATAACTCATCGTTTAATCATATTGAAGATAACTGAGTTAAATTTTTTATATTTTATTGATTAATTTATTTATAAAAAAACTTATTGGTCTATTAAGTTGTGGATTAGTAACCTACATGAGTCATTTAGATAACAAGTATTTAAATTATTATGTTAGTTCTTATTCTAACTTCGTATGGACGTTGTCATTGTCATTAGAAATATAAAATGTTACTCAACTCCTTAAATTTTGAGGACATGCTATTGGAGCCTCAGTATTTTTTTTAATTAAATTAGTGACAAAATATACATACATGGCTTTCTAGGCTAATGAGAGCCTCTATATGATTAAATGGTATAGAGTGGGTCCTTCGTCTTTAATTCTTCTAATAAAAAAATTAAATTTTTAGCAGGTCCGTGCATTGTCCATACTTCAAACTCAAATGAGTTTTTTCGTTAACAGTTTAATTTTGAAGATAACTAATTTTGGTCACGACAATGTGTTCTTAGCAGAAATTTTGACAATGAAATTGAGATTTAGGCCAAGTTTGGAAGAGCTTATTTGAGCTTATCTGACGGCATAAACTCTTATGCCAGTGTTTGGGAGGGCTTATGGAAACAACTTATGACCTGCCATAAGCTATTTTCAGCTTATTTTCATAAGTTACTCGGGATAGCTTATGAAAAACAGCTTATGCTTATATACATCTTATTTTTAATTTATTTCAATAAATTTTCAAAAATAGCTTATGAATAAGCGCTTATGTCATAAGCATAAGCGCTTATGACCATAAGTACTTAATTAAACTGTTTTTTCAAACGGGGCCTTAAACATGCTGGGAACTTGGGTTTAAGAAGATTGTCTACACCTCAGATTGTTTAAACGTGGTGGGGGTCCTCTAGAGTCGTGGAGATGTAGTTACTTTCTAAGCTAGAGACACAATTACTAGAGTCAGAGTAATATGGATTGGATTGGGACTGGAATGTTTCTATTGTCCACATTTTCAGGGAGTAAAACCACACGCTAGACATGTTGGTTCCGCAAGCTTCTCAAGATGGAATGTAACGGCGTATTTAAAATCAACCTCCATCTAATTTGATTGTGTCCTTGTATCATGATGCTATAGAGTACTTTTGCATTTCGTTTTTCTTTCCATAAGTAAAAAAAGAACTCCAATAAACCTTAACCAAACATAAGAAGGAAATATATTTCATACATATCTCACTTTAAAATTAAGAATTCAAAATTTAATACGTTAATAGTGGATCACAACAACATGAACAATCAGATAAAAGACAAAAAAAAAAAAAAGATAGGTTGAACAAAACTATTTAATATCTTGTAAGTCATCATTTTCTAGAGAAACTTGGTCCCTTTAAAAATGGATTCCTCATTTCCTGACAAAAATTTCCCCTTCTAGCATCATATAACATGAAGGTTAAGAAATACTTTAAACAGAAATGTATATCTCACAATGGATTCAAATGGAAGTGATTTTGTTGTGAAATGAAAGTGATTTTGGGTGAATGTCAAGGGAAATTCAAGTACACACTAAGAAAATGATTAAATTCAGTCTTTCTTTGTGGTATATCCCATGCAATTGGGAATGCTCTTAGCTATGCTATGCTTTGCCTCCCAAATATCAAATTTTTAACATGAAAATTACATTTATAGAAAAGCTATAGAAAACAGAGAAAACTTACCCTCAGTTTTTGTAATGCCTGATGTCTCATACATACCATAACAAATTAGTACATATATCTCAACAAGATATAGAAATAACCTTCCATGCATTCTGTATACCATGGCACTTTTCTTGAATCAGAACAGGTTTCCCCATCACAACAACTATAGCTGCTATAATTTAGATGAAATTAAACCTAATTAAGCAACAAACATGCTTCTTAGCAGGGAAATACATCTATTTCCTTTTACACACCCAATAATTTTTGCTCACCTTGCCACCATCCTGAACAGAAGACATTACCTTTTTAGCTTCTAATTTCTTTTCTTGGGTTTCACTTGCTTTCTTGTCTAAGCAATACTTGTTCTCATCACATTCCTCTTCAGCTGCAGAGCCATAGCCTCCTTTGTCATATTGAAATGGCCTAGAAGAAGCATCAGAAGCCATAGAATCATCATCACTTTCATCTTCTAGATTATGAGCATCATCATGAGTACCTTCATCAATTTCCCCATCATCTCCTCCTATGGGGGATCCAATATACATTGTCCATCCAGATTCACTGCTTTCACATTCCTCTGCATCTCCTCCAAAGATCTTGGATGACTCCATCCTGCAAAATGTTTCAAATTGTTAAAACAAAACATGTAGAAAGAAACAGTATTTATCATAAATAGGAAAATTAACAAGTTTCTGTCTCTAGGCACCTGAAAAAAACTACTTATCCCTGACCAAAACAGAACAGATACACCAAAGAGCACACAGTCTTAATAAAGCCACTTAAAAATGTTGAGAATATAATGAATTGGGGATAAGATTAAAATTAAATACACATCAATTAATTCTCTGACTTACCTAGCTAGCAGCAAGAGAAAACAGCTAGAAGCTGTCAATGAAAGTGAAATTAGCCACTCAAGAAGCATAAATACCAGAGTTTTCTTGAATTTCAAAAGGACAAGGGGTTGTTTCATAAGAGGAGATGTAAGCAACCATCATTATGATTTCTCTGCATCAGTCATTAATATGAAAGACAAGATTTTAAATGCATAGGTAGATAGATAAAGAAGATTGGCACAGGCTACAAAACTGGAGAGAATATACATGACCCATAGTTTAAGTAGCATGCAAGAGGACTTCTTCATTACCTGATTTAGCTTTCAAATCTTTAATTCTTTTGTCTCGTCGTAAGAAACAAGAAGAGGGCCTTTAAATATATTTTTTTCACTTCTGAACAAACTGCAAAATCCAACTGGAGGAGTTCCAGAATTTAAATGAAGCTCACAACACCAGAGGTGAAAATTACTGAAAAGTGAGAGTCTGTAACAAAATTGCTGTGGTAGTACTTTGCTAGCTGGCTTCCTGGTTTGGTGTTAGTAGCAAAGTTATTATGATCACATACATCAATTTTTTTTCCTTCTCTCTAGATACACATTAACAGTTGATGATGAGAAAAGGGTTCTAATTTTGAAAAGTGACTACAAGCAATTTTTTTTTAATGATATATACCATATTTTTATCTTTATCTCTGTGTTCTTATCACATCTATCATATCACCTTCATTATTTCTCTCTCATCTCCTCCTTTTTCACTCTCTGTTGGATGTCTGCACTATGCATGTGTCTAAAAAATTTTCTTTTTACTATCATAAGAAAAATGTTTTATACGACAAGTTTCTCAATCACTAGATTGTTGTGTCTGTATGTTGGAGAGTGCATGGTCTTATAAAGAAAGTAAATCCTAGTTCCTAATATGGGAACCCATTTTCCCTACTTATTTGCTTCTTCCACAAAATAGTATTATGAAAATCAGGTCATTGTTTATACTTTATGGAGTTCTGAAATTCTTAAAGTCATTTTATACAACACTCCTAGACTTTTTTTTGTCAATACTCCTAGACTGGTATGGGCGACATGCCATCGAAGATTAATTGGGCCTAAGAGTGAGTGTATGGACCGGAAGTATTTTCTAGAAGCCCAATTAGAATCCTATTGTTTCCATGCCCATTTAATTAAGACACCAAAATGTAACACCAGCTTGCTCAAAAGTCAATGGAAGAGATTGTCCTGTCTTTTTCTTTCACATGAATCCAATTTAGTCCAAATTACACTGACCAGAGTCCCAAACAATTACTTTAGCATGTACCTATGGCATGATGGAAAAAGGGGCTGGATCCTCTCCGGTGGTTTCTCTCAATTTTTCTCCAGTTTACATTTATGGCGATTTAGAACTGCCACAAAATGTTGCAAGCTGCCATAAGTTCTGTCAATTTTTTGCAGCAGCATTTTGTGACAGCTGGTAACATTTTGTCGCGGTTCAGAACCCCACAAATGTCCACTGAAGAAAAATTTAGAGAAATCAACTGGAGAGGATCTACTAGAAAGTGTACTACTGTAATCACTAGTCAGGAGCTTGAGTTTTTTATTGCAAGTATGAATTAGTCATCAGCTAACTCACTCTTCTACACGTAAATCCACCTCACACTTCAGAGAAATAACAGTGGTGCCAAGTCTAGTGAAACTAAATCTCTTCATGCCTAACAAAAAGTCATAGAGCCTCATGAATTAGAGATTATACTATAACCTTCTTGTCAAATACAATGCATCTTCTGATTTTTGGTCAGCATAGCAATATGAACCATGTAGTGCTGCCGGGAATTCAAAGAATGAGACTGAGTAGTGATTCCTTCCAACTTACGATAAGCACCGAGCGAGTGGTGTCAAATGAATTTTCGTGATGTGTTTTTCAATTTGCATTGAACTTCATCTTCACATTGTAAGGTTTCCTGGAAAAGGACTTCTGAAGATGCTGTCAAGTCCCACATCGCAAACTTAGAATCACAAGCACTTCATCTTCACAGTGAAAGTTTAGATTTGGATCACTATTTGCCAAGCAAAACATGCAGCAACCGACACACCAATTGCAGGGGCCTTCGAAGAACCTGTTAAGTCCTACATCGGTAACATATGGAAAATATTTTCTTCACACCTCATTTTGAGGTGGAAGGAGGTGGAAGAGGAGAGATAGGAAGAAAAGAAAAAGTAAGAGAGAGAAAGTATGAGATGTGATAGATGATAAGAGGAGAGAGGTAGAAACAAAAATAGGTGGAAATGAAGTGTTTAAAAGATGAGGTGTGTATATATCATTACTCTTAATTTTGCATGTGGAATGGAATAAAGTAGATGTTTTGTTCAGCTCTGCTGTGTGTTTTTCCCTGTCCTTCAATGTTCTGATTCAGGGACTATAACTCTATATGCATGACATTTAAATATCTTTTAGCTTTCTCTAGAGCCCACATAGGATGCATGTTGCTGATAGAGAACTTGCAGATAATTTGCAGGCCCCATTGATTTTGTTATTATGTTTTTTGTGTTGAGAAATGCAAAATAAGTTGTCAAAGCATAGGCTGAGCTGAACGACGCCTATTAAGTCCCACATCGAGAACTAATTGCTTATCGCATCGAACAAGAGATATAAAATTGAGGTGTGGTGTGCCACGGACAACGCGCTTGCCCTGATGGGTTGCAAGTTACGCTCTCATCAAATTTTTTTTTTAAATCTAATTTTACGAAATTGGTATGTTGATGACTTTTAAAAAATTTCTTGTTTACAAAACCTCAGTCACATAGCATCTAAAGAATTTAATTGAAAATAGCTAAAATGAGACCATGCAAAATGATGATTTAAGTTTAATATATAGGATGTACTTATGTAAATATATAAATATAAGGGTAGTATTCATCATCGTAATAGAAGCAAAGCAACAGTGAAGGACACAACGCTTGTCAATTTTCTGAGTGGTTTGTTTGTTTGGAGAATCTCACTCAACCTACTAGTTCATCGATTCGAAACCAGTGCAACACCAAAACGAAGGACACAATTGTTAGCAGTGTTGATGATGTTGGTGAGTTAAAGAGACCGGTTTTGCCACATGAGTTGGGTGCTGTTCTCCCGCCACGATTACCAAAACGTTAGGCTCGTGAGTGGACGATGAAGAAGACGTCGTTGCCTTGTTGTTGCCACTTACTGAGTGATGATGATGATTTGTTAATGTGTTATCGGGCCTTCGTTGACGATGGCGAGAACAAGCTAGGCCCAACAACGTTATCCCAATGATTAAAAATATGGGTATAAGCCCACCGTAGAGGAATGAAAGTGAGGAGTTCCACCTCCATTGAAATGTGTTGTTGTTACCAGATGTATGATTCATGTATGTACTCATCGAAAAGAACCTACTTGGAATATAGAAATGGAATATGGAATATTTTGTTCTTGCTCTAGTGATGATAGGCTATAAGTACGTAGTCATAGACCCCTATTTTTTAATTTTTTAATGGATTTTAACCAACTGGGTTGATAGATTCTTTTTGGGTTTGTAAAGGCCGTATTATATTCATTTTTTAAAATTTATTGTATGTTCATTTATTTATACATTTGTTGTGACTTTGTATGGTGAAATAAAGGTAGAGAAAATGTAAATTAAGAATAAATCTCAACACTTTTCTTCGAGTCTATAAGTTGGATGATGATGTGATATGTTGTTGGCCTTTCCACAAATTAAGGGACAGTGATTTTCATGGCTAAAGGTGGTACAAATGAATTAGAAGGCTAATACAATATTAATTACCGACAAAAACAATGTTGCTTGCAAAATCAGTATGCGAACATTCAAGGTGCTGTTCTCAGATGCAAAACAAGCTACAATTGTGTACATGTAACTCTATTTTTTAATTTGAGTTCAAAAAAAAAAACTCTATTTGACTATTTTTTAATTTGGATAGCAAAAAGAGAGAGGATAGAGTGAGTTTAAGTTATTGATTTTGACCCTTTTTGCACTATCTCTCTAAAATTACCGCAATTTCCTTAATAGGTCAGGGTGATACATGTTAGGCAGAGACTATTTGCGCCTCCTTGTTTTACTAAGTCCACCATCTCCTTTTTTTAAAATTCCAACATTGTCCTTAGTAAAAAAAACATAAAAAGGTAATATTTTATTTTTACTTCCCACACACCATCTCCTTCTTCCTCCTCACCCTCCTCTTAATCCTCCACTCCCAACTTCTTTTGGATGATCTCAAGTCAAGAACAGAAGCTTACCCATGTAGGTTTTTACCTTTTTCTGAGCTTTTTTTCAGCTTTTTTTTAGCTTTCATCGCGATTTCGCGACTTCCCGACGTAACTGGTTAGTCCCGCACTTAAACATGCGGTAGTGAAACAAATTACACGCTCCCGCTAACATAAGCGCGGAAGTGTGAAATTTATACCTTCCGCTAACATGTTAGCGGAAGTGAAAAACTTAGTCATTTCAATCGTGTTAAGGTCTGGTACTGCTACCTAAATAAAATTGATTTTCCCGCACTTAAAAGTGTGGAACGTGATGTTTTGGAAAAATAGTTCCGCAGTTTAAACTGCGGAAGTCAAATATGTGCTGCCGCATATTAAAGTGCGGAAAGAACAAAGATTTTTATATTGATTGAGCTTATTTTGTTGATTGCAATGATACCTGAGATATCTGAGGAAGTAAATATGCCCAATATGGAGATTGTGCCTTCTGTGGATCTTACGGAAGCTTTCACCACTAGCCAAGTAAGTTTTGTTGAATTTAACAAGTTATACACACTATGTGTAGGCCATGCGATGTATACTTAATTGAGCTTTTGAATGTTGTAGGCTTTTGAATCCCACAAAGCTCTTGTTAATTGGGCCAAAGCTGTAGGTAAAGAGCATGGCTATGTTATTATTATTCAGAAGTCGGACTATGGATCTGACAAAAGGAGGGTCGTGATGACACTAGGGTGTGAGCGTGGCGGGAAATATAAACCATCCACATCGGTGTTAAAGCGAAAGTGGACTGGAACTAAAAAGTGTAATTGTCCATTCAAGCTACGGGCAAGGCGTAGTGATAAAGATAAAATGTGGACGGTGCTTGTGCATAGTGGGATCCATAATCATGACACTGCTGAGGTTTTGCAGGGTCACTCATATGTTGGCCGTCTAAATCTAGAGGAAAAGGCGATGGTGGGAAAAATGAATGAAGAAAGGGTCAAGGCCAGTGATATTTTGATTGCTATAAGGAAACACAACCCAACCAACTTGACTTGAATTAAACAGATTTATAATGAGAAGCAAGCATACAACAGGTCGAAGAGGGGATCGTTGACCGAGATGCAACACTTGATGAAGTTGTTGGAAGAAGACAAATACGCACATTGGTCTAGGCTGCAGGATGGTACTGATGTGGTCAGATCTTTGTTTTGGGCACACCCCGATTCCATTCACTTGTTCAATGAGTTTCCTCATGTTGTGATTCTGGATAGTACATACAAGACCAATAGGTACAGTATCCCTTTACTTGAGATGGTGGGGGTTACGTCGACAAATTTGACATACTCCATTGCTTTTGCGTACATGGAGAATGAGCAAAATGATGAGGTTGTTTGGGCTGTGAATAGATTAAAAGACTTGATCATTAATGAGGACAATCTACTTTTTGATGGAAGCATTGGAAACTGTTTTTCCCGCAGCTCGCTGTCTTCTATGTCAGTTTCATGCACTTAAGAGTGTAACTGGCCAGATGAAGAAACTTGTGAAAGACATTGAGACGCGTGAAGACATTACTGATAGATGGAATCGGTTGATGTATGCTGCCAACGAGGTTGAGTATGATAAAGCTGTGGGTGCTATGTCGAATACCGGTGAGCTCTGGACTTACATTGAGACTAACTGGTTGCCTTTGAGAAGCAAGTTTGTGAAGTTTGAGATTGATACTTGTATGCACATGGGGTGCACGACAACAAACAGGTAATTTGTTGCTATCCTTCATGTTTTTTGACTTCAAATGTGAAATGTTTTCTGTTTTTTGATTTCATGTTTATACCATGCGCAGAGTTGAGGGGGCACATTCAAAGCTGAAGAAACTTATGTCCGACAGTAAGGGTGACTTGGTCACTGCGTGGACTGCGATGAACAAGCTTATTATCATGCAACATGACAAGATAAAGGAGTCCTTCCACCTCAGCATATTTGTCACACAACATTCCGTGAATGACCCGTTCTATAAGCATTTGCGCGGGTTTGTATCTAGAGCGGCATTGCACATTATTGTTAAAGAGAAGACTCAAATTGGCAGGATTGGGTTGGTGGTATCTACTGTGAGTGTGTACTTAGGAGAACCCATGGACTACCATGTGCTTGTGAGCTCATGAAGTTTGAATCTGTCTCATTACTTGCAATTCATCCACATTGGAGGAAATTGACTTGGGATTCTTCGGACCGTGACATCGATCCAACATTGGGTTTGAGTTTTGAGTATGAATTTGACAAATTACGAACCAAGTTCGAGGAGTCTTCGCACGGAGTTAGAATGTCGATCATTGAGAGCCTTAGAATGATTACTTATCCAGAAACGACTTCTATGTGCGCCCCAACAAAGAAGAAAACAAGAGGTAGGCCAATGGGATCCACTAACAAGCCCAAGAAGTTTGCCAAGGGATGTGGTGAGACCTCTACAAAGCGCATTCCTTGTAGATGGGAGACTATTGACAAAGAGTATCCGGGCTCATGGCGTGATAGCAACACGACACCATTACAGGCTTCTAAGGCTTCTAAGGCTTCTAAGGCTCCAAAGGTTCCAAAGGTTCCAAAGGTTCCAAAGGTTCTGTCTCAAAAGCCTTATAAGGTCCAAAGTCCCCTGATCCCGATGGTGTGTACAAAGGATTTGAAGGCCCATCTCCCGAGTCCCCTCCCCTGATCTTTTTTCCCCTTCCGTATATTGCTCCCTCGATGATGGTATGCATATTGTGCACCGCATCCCACATCGGTGAACCCTGTGGGGGCCGCAATGCCAGAGTACAACGCAAGCTCCGCAAACTGGCTTTGAAATGACAATATATAAGGTCAATATACACATAATCGTAATGTAAGCCACATAGCGAAATCAAGTGTCAGTACCTCTAGAAATGCGAAGCGGTCGGCTTTGTTCTCATCTGGGACCAAGTAAGGGTGTGAGACCTTGATATACCAAGGAGTGTATTCGCCAGTGGTCTGAAAAGGGAAAGCAGCTTCTTCTGACAGATGGCAAATGTGATCATTCCAGTGCGCAAATCGAAGATCACACTCTTGGCACGTAACTGACGATGGTGGGGGATCTGGTACATACTGGATCTTGCCAAACTGCCTGATGACTCGATCTGGGAGGTATGGAAATATCATCCCGGCATGCCTGATAAATCCCCTATACAAGGCAACCTGAGGGAAGGGCCAGTGAGCATAATGCTCTACATAAGGTCTCCAAATCATAGAACTGACCGGAAACGTCTCCAGGTTCATCCTCTTCTGCGTAACCTCAGTAGTCCCTCGAAGCGCCTCCCAAGATAGTGCAACGAGCCTGTCTGGCGTGTAGGCAGGGTTGTCCCTGCGCTCAAACAAGGATCCAGGAAAGTGGGCAAACACTCATGACTGCAAAAGAGAAAATGCCAAAGTATGATGCTAATTATTTTAAAAACAATGACAACAAACGTTTTAACGATAATTACAAAGAAATAACAATACCTGCAGAAGAGATAAATAACCAACAACAGACCTAGCACCCTTCTTGCTGGCCTCCCCGAGCTGACCATACAAGTAAGCCAAAGTGGCAGCTCCCCAGTTCCACCTTGATGCATTCTCAACATCTTCAAACAGAGACAAATACACAGCACCAATATGTGTTGCTCTTGTCACAGAAAAGGGTCATGTCAATCAACCGCAACATTTAAGCTCGGCATGCAGGAACTTCATTGTTGGCCGCTACGTGTTTCTTCACAATTTCCTGGAGAAAGCTAAAGCAAAGAGATGGACCCCTACAAGCATCAAACTCCTCCATCACAAGCTCAATGTCCACATCAAGTAACTGAGCAACCTCAGGAGCCGCCTCTTCCCTAGTCGGGTTACCAAACGAGAAGAACTCACCCTCTATAGGCAAGTGGAGTAATGCTGAGACATCTTCAAGTGTGATCGTCATTTCCCCCCAGGGTAAGTGGAAAGACGACGTCTCAGGATGCCATCGCTCAACAAAAGCAGAAATAATGCTCTGATCAACACTCGGGCTTGTGCATTTCATCACCCACCGCAAACCTGCATCATGCACCGCACCCCTTATGTACCGAGCATAATGAACTACAGGATGACACATCCTCCCATGATTATAGGTCTTGAGCACGCCTCTAGTCTCATAGTTTCGCCGTTTGTATGACCTCCATATGTCACGAGCTATATGTTGGCCATACTTAGGCAACAAGCAAAGGTCAAACGGACCTCCCTGATACCACAACCTGTTCTCATCGTCCTCATCACCAGACTCCTCCTCAGCCTCCTCTTCACCACTAGTCTCCTCCTCACCACTAGTCTCCTCCTCCTCAATGTCAGCAGTCTCCTCCTCAGTCTCCTCCTGCTGAACAAGAGAATCAGCCATAATCTCATCATCCTGCTGATCCTGTACAGCAGGCTCTTATTCAGCATTCATACCCCTTCCTCTACCCCTTCCTCTATTAACCTCTTCTGACCGTTTGCGGTTAGAAGCATGAGTGGTGCTACGATCCCGTGGAGCAGTAGGTTCAGCAGAAGGACCAATAACACGGGCAGTTTTCCTAGGAGGCCTGAAAATTAAAAATACCAAAATTTATACTCATACACAACAATTTATTAACATAAACAACAGTTTATTAACATAAACAACAGTTTATTAACATAAAAAAGAATTTATAAACATTCAGAGAGAATTAAAAAAATTTGCCCATCCGCAGGCTAACCGCACTTAAACATGCGGTAGTCATAAAACCTGTCCGCAGTTTAGAGTGCGGGTGATAAGCGCATAATTGATGCACTTTACGTGTGTTTTTCTAAGCTTCATTATATACATTTTTGTGCTTAATTGTTATGACTTAGCCATGTTTTGACCATTAGTGTTTATTTGGATTATTCATGGAAAAGAGCTTAATTCTACACTTTTAGTTTCTATGACTGTTTTCCTAGAACAGATTGAATATGGAGCTAGCAATATCGAAATAGGGCGAATAATATGTCATTGGAAAGATAACCCGAAGCCCTACAACTTTCATGTCCAGCACAATTCTAGAATCAGCCTCTAACTTGGTCAAAATGACCTTGAAAAGGTGCTGTCGCTAATCCTGCGAGTCTGGAACAGTCTGCACTAAAATGATCATATCTTGGGCTACAGAACTCCGAATTTGGATCCGATTGAAGGCCCGCGAAGCTGACTTAAAGAGCTACAACTCTCATGTTTACCTCAATTGAAGATTCAGACTACTTGTGGGACCCGAGAATGCCTGATTGTTCAGCAGCTTACTCCTTTATGTGGGCCCGATTTTGTGAAGATTTAGAAAAGATTTAGATAACAAAGATTGTTACTTGATGAATATTTATTAGTATAAATAAGTGAGTTTAGGCTTTTGTTAGACCTCACCACCTCACCACATCTCACCATCACCTCCTCCACCTTCTCCTAATATCTCTCTCCATCTTTTCTAGTATGAGTTGCTAAACTCCATAGTTAGTCTTAGGATTTTTAATATTCTTGTGTTTGCAAACTTGAGGTTCTATTATTAATGTGAATTTGTTCTTATTAATTCTCTTCATCTCTATTCTATTTCTGATCTAAGGTTTGCTTAATTTCGTAGTTTTAGAAATAAGAGTTGATGCATGTTCGCTTAGTTCATGTTAGTACGTAACTGTTTCTTAATCGCTTAGTTTAGGAAAATGTGAATTGATTTTCGCTTAGTTAATCAACTCTCACGAATTAGGGAAACAATGAGGAAGAATTAATCTTTTGTAACCGATGAAGGTTTGTTGCACTTGAATGTTATAATCCGATGACTAACACTTTCTTTTATCTGATTAAATCTCTTTTAAGTTTTGTTTGTTACTTTACAATCAAATCAATCAAACCCCCTTTTTAATTGCTTTGTTTTACTCTATTATCAATTAATACCTCACCGAGTCCTTGTGAGATCGATCCTGGTGTTCAACACCGTGTACTGCATTCAAAGCAAAAATACTTTGACACGCACCCGCGACAGTGCGTTCGTCAAATTGGCGCCGTTGTCGGGGACTTCGGTGATTATTAATTGTTTTTAGAGTATTTTTTTTATTTTTTGTATTATTTTACTATTTTTATTTCTATTTTCGTTTTTATTTAAAAAAAGAAAAAGAAAAAAAAAAGTAGAACTATACACCTTTTGATTTTTACTATTATTAGATTGTAGTTTATTTTTTGTTTATATCTTCTATATCTATCTCATATCTTTTATCTCAATCTCATATCTTTTAATTCTCTTTCTTATCTTTTATTTTTATATCACTATCTCTTTCTTATTTCTCTATCTTTTCTCTCTATTATTTTATTTTGCTATCTTTTCTATCTTCTTTCCCTTCATTATTATTATTCTTATTATTATTACTAGATTTGTTTTTTTTACTAACCTTTTTTTTTCTTTTATTGTTTCAGGTCCTTCCAATTTTTTGTTTTTTTTTTCTTTCTTGTTTTAACGTTGAACTCTTTTTTTTACTAACGTGATTTTTTTTTGTTTAGTTTATTTTTCCACTAACGTTTTTGTTTTTGTTTTTGTTTTTTGTTTTTTTTTGTTGTGGTGAAAAAAAAAGGGTTAACGGAAACAAGTGTTGGTTTGTGGAGCTTTTGCAGTGATGGAAGCTAAACTTGATGAGCTAGAAACCAAACTCGACGAGATACAATTTTCTGTTACACAAATGTTGCTCAAGAGCCATCAACAACAGTTTGAGTCACCTCAATGTTATCCACAAAAGAATTTTGAAAATATTTGGTGTGACCCACCTTGCTATCATCCACAAGGGCAATTCCAACAGCCTATTTATGCACCACCATGCTACTACCCGCAAGAGGAATTTCAATATCCTTTTCATGATGATTCACAAGAGGAATTCCATCAACCTTGGAATGATTCACCCCAATTTTTGGAAGACCTTTCAAAGCAATATGAAGCAAACCAAGCCCAGTTTCAACAACCTCGACACGAGGAACCTTCCATATTGCAAGAAATGCAAGACATGTTGAACCAAATGTCTGCAAATCTCAATGCAAATGCTGATCAACACCTGCAAGATACTGCAAATTTACAAGCTCCAGTTAACGAGCTAGTTGCACGCGCTCCCACATTGCAACATGAAGCTGATGCAAAGATTGATGATGAAGTTAATCCTTGTGATGATACTCATCTTGATGCTAACACTGATTGTTCTTGTGATGTTAGTAAGCTTGAATTCGATGCTGCTTTTGATACTAGTGTTGATAGTCCAGCATGTTTTGATTTTGCAGATTCTAATGATGAAGCCAACCAACAAGAAATACATCTCCCTCTTCCACATAGAACTTATGAGAGTGAGAAGATGTATTCTGGTGAAGAAGAAAATAAATTGTTGGATGATCTCAAGAAGTGTTTTGCAGGGGATGTAGTTAAGAATATGAATGTAGAACGTAGATCTAAATTAGCAATTTTTCCACACAAGCCGCTTTTAATTAATCTAGACATTTTTGAAAAAGTCTTGCTTATTGGAGACTCTGTTGATTGCAAGGAATCAATTTCCATAGAAGAATACTTTTTGAAACCTCTACCGAAGCCTCCAGACAAAGAGTTGATTGTTGAATGTACTGATTTTTCATTTGCTCTTATTTCAGGTTGGGCAGATGCTAGAAAAAAGTTTTCACTCAAACTGAACATTGTCATGAGTCATGCTAAAGGTGCTAGAGAACAGTTTGAGTTTGTTAAGACTGTGGCAGATGAGATCCCTCCAAAGCCACCTGACTTGTGGATTGTCGTTGTTGTGCCTCAAGACTATGAGCTTCCTCTTAATGCAAGACCTCCACCGGACCCAGGTGATAGCAGATTCAGAGCATTACCAGGTTTCATGCCTTGCCAGCTCCATTGATCCCTGGTTTTTCCTATCCCTTCTCTCTTCTTACACTTGTCTAATTTATTTGATGATTTGTGCCACACATTGAGGACAATGTGTGATTTAAGTGTGGGGGTGGGAATCTTATTTAGGAGTAGTAGAACCTCAGTTAGGATAATTTGCAATTTCAATTTATTTGCTTTGTTTTTATTGTTTTCAATAAAATAGTTCACACTTTTTCAATGAGTTTTAGAGATGCTGAGTTTGTGAGTAATATAACCACTTTTCTGCTAAGTTTCAAGTCTCTTTTTGGATGAAGTTGCTTGTATTTTGAGTTCATCATGATTTGCATTGAGAATTGATTTGTTGGATTCATTGTGTTATATGCTTGCCATGTGAGACTACCTTGTGAGATTTTGGACCAAACACTTGAATGGTAATATCTATGCCATGATTCTCTTCTTTCTTGTGTGATTTCCTCATGTTTATATGCACTGCAGAACTTGACTTGATTCAGACTAAAATTGTTGTTCATTTTCATACTTTGATGTGATAAGGCATTCTTTTTCAATAAGCTATTGGCCTAAAAAGCTTACCTTGCATGTTTTAACCTTTGTTTTAACCTTTGTTTTAACCCCTTTGAGCCTAATATCTCTATTCTTTTGTAGCTCATTACAAGCCTAAGTGAAAAACAATGATGATACCGTACCTTAGGAAATGTAAGAGCTTTGGAATTGACTTGAGAATGAGTATTCAACAAGTGCGGGGGTGATTTATTTGAATGCATGGTCTAAGTTGCTCAAAAGAGGTGCCTTCCTTGAGGATAAATTGTAAGCAAGCTGAAAAGAAGTTGAAAGAAAAAAAAAATGCAAATGTCAAAAAAGAAAAAGAAAGAAAAAAAGAGAAGTTACAAAGTGAAGGAAGGTACTAAAGAAAGAAAAGGAAGTGAAAGTTGTAAAAAGAAAGTTGTGAAAAGGAAGAATGTGTTAATTCTTGGGGTTGTGAGTAAGTTTAATTTGAAATTTTCCCCATTGCTCTTATTTTTCCTAAGGTTTTAACTCTGAATTCATAAATCCTTCCTTAACCTTAGCTTCATTACAACCTTCAAAAGTCCTTTGATCTTTGTATGCATTTGTTCAATTTAATTGGTGTGTTAGAATCTTGTCAAGCCTATGATAGATGCATGTTTTCATGAGATGATGAGAGTTGCTTAAGCATGATTAAACACAAGCCCAAACACTTATGAGTAGAGAGTATAACACTTGCATCCAACTTTGATGTTCAATTTAAAATTTCTTGTTGGCTTGGAATGTAGGTGATGGAATCTAATTTGTCTAATCTTTGTGGAAAATGAAGTGGTTGTTTTATTGCTCATAAATATGAATTTCTACCTCTCAAAGATAAGTGTGAGCTGAGTTTTTATGTTTTAGGAAGTACTTGTTATCATAATTGATTTTCTGAATCTTCTTTGAAGTTAAGTTTTGCCCAGGAGTGCAAAAGGTTAAGTGTGGCGGTATTTGATAAGCGCATAATTGATGCACTTTACGTGTGTTTTTCTAAGCTTCATTATATACATTTTTGTGCTTAATTGTTATGACTTAGCCATGTTTTGACCATTAGTGTTTATTTGGATTATTCATGGAAAATAGCTTAATTCTACACTTTTAGTTTCTATGACTGTTTTCCTAGAACAGATTGAATATGGAGCTAGCAATATCGAAATAGGGCGAATAATATGTCATTGGAAAGATAACCCGAAGCTCTACAACTTTCATGTTCAGCACAATTCTAGAATCAGCCTCTAACTTGGTCAAAATGACCTTGAAAAGGTGCTGTCGCTAATCCTGCGAGTCTGGAACAGTCTGCACTAAAATGATCATATCTTGGGCTACAGAACTCTGAATTAGGATCCGATTGAAGGCCCGTGAAGCTGACTTAAAGAGCTACAACTCTCATGTTTACCTCAATTGAAGATTCAGACTTCTTGTGGGACTCACGAATGCCTGATTGTTGAGCAGCTTACTCCTTTATGTGGGCCCGATTTTGTGAAGATTTAGAAAAGATTTAGATAACAAAGATTGTTACTTGATGAAAAATTATATTTATTAGTATAAATCAGTGAGTTTAGGCTTTTGTTAGACCTCACCACCTCACCACATCTCACCATCACCTCCTCCACCTTCTCCTAATATCTCTCTCCATCTTTTCTAGTATGAGTTGCTAAACTCCATAGTTAGTCTTAGGATTTTTAATATTCTTGTGTTTGCAAACTTGAGGTTCTATTCTTAATGTGAATTTGTTCTTATTAATTCTCTTCATCTCTATTTCTGATCTAAGGTTTGCTTAATTCCGTAGTTTTAGAAATAAGAGTTGATGCATGTTCGCTTAGTTCATGTTAGTTCGTAACTGTTTCTTAATCGCTTAGTTTAGGAAAATGTGAATTGATTTTCGCTTAGTTAATCAACTCTCATGAATTAGGGAAACAATGAGGAAGAATTAATCTTTTGTAACCGATGAAGGTTTGTTGCACTTGAATGTTATAATCCGATGACTAACACTTTCTTTTATCTGATTAAATCTCTTTTAAGTTTTGTTTGTTACTTTACAATCAAATCAATCAAACCCCCTTTTTAATTGCTTTGTTTTACTCTATTATCAATTAATACCTCACCGAGTCCTTGTGAGATCGATCCTGGTGTTTAACACCTTGTACTGCATTCAAAGCAAAAATACTTTGACACGCACCCGCGACAGTGCGTTCGTCAAATTGGCGCCGTTGTCGGGGACTTCGGTGATTATTAATTGTTTTTAGAGTATTTTTTTTATTTTTTATATTATTTTACTATTTTTATTTCTATTTTCGTTTTTATTTAAAAAAAAAAGAAAAAAAAAAAGTGGAACCAACGTAACAGCATTATACACCTTTTGATTTTTACTATTATTAGATTGTAGTTTATTTTTTGTTTATATCTTCTATATCTATCTCATATCTCATATCTTTTATCTCAATCTCATATCTTTTAATTCTCTTTCTTATCTTTTATTTTTATATCACTATCTCTTTCTTATTTCTCTATCTTTTCTCTCTATTATTTTATTTTGCTATCTTTTCTATCTTCTTTCCCTTCATTATTATTATTCTTATTATTATTACTAGATTTGTTTTTTTTACTAACCTTTTTTTTTCTTTTATTGTTTCAGGTCATTCCTATTTTTTGTTTTTTTTTTCTTTCTTGTTTTAACGTTGAACTCTTTTTTTTACTAACGTGATTTTTTTTTGTTTAGTTTATTTTTCCACTAACGTTTTTGTTTTTGTTTTTGTTTTTTGTTTTTTTTTGTTGTGGTGAAAAAAAAGGGTTAACGGAAACAAGTGTTGGTTTGTGGAGCTTTTGCAGTGATGGAAGCTAAACTTGATGAGCTAGAAACCAAACTCGACGAGATACAATTTTCTGTTACACAAATGTTGCTCAAGAGCCATCAATAACAGTTTGAGTCACCTCAATGTTATCCACAAAAGAATTTTGAAAATATTTGGTGTGACCCACCTTGCTGTCATCCACAAGGGCAATTCCAACAGCCTATTTATGCACCACCATGCTACTACCCGCAAGAGGAATTTCAATATCCTTTTCATGATCCACATGATTCACAAGAGGAATTCCATCAACCTTGGAATGATCCACCCCAATTTTTGGAAGACCTTTCAAAGCAATATGAAGCAAACCAAGCCCAGTTTCAACAACCTCGACACGAGGAACCTTCCATATTGCAAGAAATTCAAGACATGTTGAACCAAATGTCTGCAAATCTCAATGCAAATGCTGATCAACACCTGCAAGATACTGCAAATTTACAAGCTCCAGTTAACGAGCTAGTTGCACGCGCTCCCACATTGCAACATGAAGCTGATGCAGAGATTGATGATGAAGTTGAAGGTGCGAAAAACACTAGAAAGGGGGGGTTTGAATAGAGTTTTTGAATCTCGGGTATACTTTTAAGCTTTTTCAAAACTCAAAGATAAAAACTAAGTGCTGAATAATAGGAAGTAAAGCACACGAGTATTTTATCCTGGTTCACTTGAGATAAAAGCTCAAGCTAATCCAGTCCACCTGTGAAGGTGATTTCTTCCTTCTTCTGATGAAGGCAATCCACTAAAATCAATGAGTGTTACAACTGCACTTTGCAACCTGCTAAGTGACTAACAATACACTGATTTTCTCACTAGTATCCTCTTAAGAAGCTGATCTACCGATCCTCTTAAGACTAGCTAAATACTGAATCAGCCTTGATTCAGTCCTCTCAAGATCCGACCAACCTTGGTCTCTTGATGAACTTTACAAAATGTGTAAAAGGTTTCGGGTTTACAATAAGTGCTTCTAACAAGCGAATAGTAAACTCAGAAGTTTAAGAACAGTGAAGAAATAATGCTAAGAGAATGGTTCGTATGTGTTGAATATTTTCAGCAAAGTTTCTTAGCTTCTTTCTTCTTTCTTCAGCCTTTATATACTCCAAGACTTGTGATGTAGCCGTTGCTAGGGTTTTATCCGTTGGAGTGGCAATTCTGTAATATCAGACTGCTAGGCTGTACAAGGTAGGTGGCGGACAGACTGAGACTTGTACGATGTTGTATTGTGATAGCGACCTGTCCTCTCACCGGTTGACTTGAGATCAAGGAGCTTCAGATGAATGTAGGTGAAGCTTCTGATCATGGTCAGATTGAAGCTTGGAGTCTTCTGACCATGCAACTTCTGCTTCTGAACAAGTTCCTCAGAACTTCTGATCGTCAGAGCTAGAATAGCTTGGGTCTTCAGAACCAACTTCTTGCAAGTCTTCAGAACTTGAGTCTTCTGCTTCTGGACCGTTCCACTGGAACATCTGGTCTTCAGAACTTATGACTTGAGTTCTTCAGATCTTCTTGAGAGCTTCCATCTTCAGAACTTCTGAAGTATTTGCCACTGTTCAGAACGAACATGGTAGGATAATGAGCTCTCTTTTTAGTAACCCTTGGTTCTTCTTCTTCTGAACGAATAGGCTTGGGTCAGATTCAGAAACTGTTTGTCACAGCTTAAAAAGACAAATGTTAGGGTACCACAACTGTTCATCATCACAAACCTTAATTGTAATCATCAAAACATAGAGATGCAACCACTGATCAAACCTTGATCTTACAATCTCCCCCTTTTTGATGATGACAAAACAAGTATTTTGATGAACAATTTTTACACAATAAACTGAATACACAAGAGAGAAAAGATCAGAGATTAAACTTATCCTTGTGTAACAGTTTGCTATGCTCTTTCTGAATCAAAGGCAGCACCTGATTCTGAGCTAGGGTCTCCCCCTGACTCCCCCTGAATCTATGACTTGATGAATTGGTGAATAGTTTAGATTCGGAGTCTGGTTATGTGATCAGATTTTACGCTTGAATAGATGTATACTCATCAGAAGTGATGGTTCAGAACTTAGCGTATATCACATAATAACATAGAGTCTTGTCTAGATATAATTGGAATAAGACGTTAGAAGCAAGATTAGTTCAAAATGTATTCCTTATCTGAGACGCTTGACAATATCTATGTGCTATAAGTATTGATACTTGTTCTCCTCTACTGGTTTTATATAATATAAAAGTTTATCAAAACCATAAAAGTTTATCAAAACCATTTTATGTACTCCCCCTTTTTGTCATAATCAAAAAGAGTGAAAAACAAAATCAACAATAACAATAACAGGAAATGAGGCAAATAAAATATGTTATTATTACTGAACGGAGAAGAAGTACAAAGGATCGAGAGGAACGAAGAAGACTAATCCTAGATAAATAGGAAAGTTCTAGAATTCTTCATGGAGAGAAGTTGAAGGTGGAGAGGACGAATGTCCGTATCAATTGAGGCTAACTGAGTAGCCAGTTCCTCCTTCGAGTGAACAGTCTCCTGGACCGCCTCTGGATCCGCTTCATCGTTAACTGCTTCATATTCCAGAAGCATGCAAATGCCCTGGAGCTGATCTTCAACGTCCTTCCGGCGAGTGGTCAGACGCAGGAGGTCAGTCAGAACTTCTTGAAGGTTCTGAAGACAGAGAGTTTGATGAGAAGTGAGCCAGCAGTTCAGAAGAGTCTCAATCTTCTCAAGAGCGTGAGAGATCTGAGAAGAAGATAGATTGACACTCCATGGAAAGACTTGATTGAATACCAGAGTCTTGAGTTCAGATATCAAATTGACAGTAGTCATGGTGATTTGGAGGAGATAAGAATAGAGAAGAATGGAATTGAATGTGAAGGGGAAGATGAACGCAGTGAATATAAAGAAGAAAAGTAACAGAAAACCATGCATAAAACTTATCAATCATAAAAGCATGTGAGTTACTAATGGACGGTGCATTGAATCAGAGAATGAAAAACTTAACACGGTCAACATGAAATAAATTCAGTCATAATGAATAAATGCATGCATGATAGAGATGAGAAATTCAGGGCTTGGAGGTGGAAGGAAGATTGTCCATAAGATATTTCATGATGGCTTCCATTTTGCTTGAGGACTCTGCAATCTGCTTGCTCTGCTCAGTCTGAACTTGTCCTTGTTGCTCAACCATCTGAAACAATCGCTGCTGATCATCTTGAATCCTGTCAATCCGGGCAGCTAAAATGGCAACTTCTGGAGCTGGAACAGAAGTGGGAACTTCTGATGCTTGTGGATGAGTGGCAGCTTCAGCTTCTGAAGTCATAACAGTATCAACGTGAATCTGCCCTTGTTTCTGAACTTCATCACCAACTGCATCTTCCAGAATAACTATACCATCTGTGCTTTCTTCTTCTTCCTCTGCTGAGAGCATCACAACATCCTCTGAAGTACATTCAGAGACAACACATGGTCTTTCAGCCATAGCTCGTCTCATGGGCTCACACACCTTGTGAAGCACTCTCTGCCTCTGCTCATAGGCCCTCTCAGATGCATCATGAACTCTTAGTCTTTTCTCCCTGCTAAGCTGCTTCTGAAGTTCATGACTTTTGCCTTCTGAACAACTCTCAAATGCAGACCATAGACTATCAACAAGAGAGGCATCAAACTGATTATCAGTTACCTGATACAGCCAGTTCAGCCTTCTGATGGCCTCTGCAGAAAACTCCTGAATGAGTTGAGGAAGATTCTGAGGAAGGAAGGAGGTGGCCAGGGTCAGAACAGGCTGAGGAGTTCTGGCAGCATTGGAGCTCGAAGCATTTGATTCTTCCATGTGCTCAGAAGGAATGGACTCAATCTCATGATCCTTCTCTACGCCTGAGTGATCTGATTCATCCATATGCTCAGCTTCAGTGATAGTATCCGGCCTTTGCCTTGAGGTGACAGTCTTTTCAGGTGAAGGGAAACTCAGATCCTGTGAGTTGACTGCTGAATAATTGGACAAGGACACATAGGAGGTCGCAGCAGCATCTGGAATCCGATCTTCAAAATTGGAAGCAAATTGTTGGAGAGGCTTCACATTGAAAGGCGGCTCAAGGATCTGGACATCATCATCTTCCTTTTCTTTCTCAGCAGGGATCTCACCAGTTTGGGTTATGAGGAAGGTGTGTGGAGTGGATGCAGGCTTGGGAGAGAACTGTTGAACTAAGGTTCTCAGAGTGGCCTCATGTTGAACAATACCTTGAATGAAGGAATTGAAGGGAGGTATTGGTTCAGTTGGGATGAATGTGGAAGAGGTGAAAATTGGAATGGAAGGGATGGCTGTGGTGGCTGTTTGGATCCTTGAAGTAGGAGCTTGAGGTTCAGCTTGTGTTTGAGTTTGTGTCTCAGTTTGAGTGGGTGCTGTTTGAGTTAAGGTGGGCATGGAAGTAGATATAGGCAGGGGTTGTTCAGGTATAACTACTAAAGCAGAATCAGAATTAATGCTTTCAGTAATTACCTTACTTGAGCTTCTGATTGGTGAGGTTCTGGTGAGAGTTGCAGTCCTTGCTGGATCAGAAGTGCGTTTAGATCTTCTTTCCCTCTGTACTTCTGAAGTTGGTTCAGATGCTTGTTCTGCAGCTGGTTCCTTCTGCTGAAGTGGTCCCCTCAGAGGAAGCTTCCTTCTCTTCACTAGGGGAATAGCGTCAGAATCAGTGGATTCTTCAGCATCTGAATCTTCCCTTATACCCTGAATCACATTCTGAATGATCTCATGGTCATCCTGCTCATCTTCCTCTTCCTCAAGAATAATTTTGCATCTCTTAGCCAGAGGCATGTCTTCATCTTCAGTTTCTTCACTTGGGAAGTCTTCCCATGTGTCTTCTGAGCTTTCAGAATCAGACATTTGTTGTTGTTGAGCTGAGGTTCTCTTCAGATGCCTTTCAGGAGATGGTTCCCTGATGATCACAGTCTTGGAAGCAGTCTTCTTCTTTGCAGGTTCCTCTATCAGAATCCCTTTGCCCTTAGGATCTGAGGGCTTGCTGCTTGTTGTTCTCCTGGATTTCCTGGTTGCCAGGTTAGGAGGACTCTCAGGAAGAGTGCTAACAAATTCTGTAAGGGTGATTGGATCACCTTGACTTCTGAGCATCCTGACATATTCCAGAATGCATGCTGGATTGTCCTTTTTGGACCAAATGGGAAAGTCATCAATGGGGTAATGCCTCCGACGAACTTCATCAGAAGTGTCTTCTTTGAGAGCAACTTTAATCTTCTCAATGATCTGCATCTTCTTCAACTTTGTGCTATTGAGAGCATCACCAACTGTCATGGCCAGATCTTCGTGAAGTCCAAGATCTGATAGAGTCTTGACAAGCTTATTTTGGACGAAGATGTCTGACAGCAGCCTTCCATACGGAATGTAAGAGATGAATCTCTTGTTCTCAGAACCAGTTGTGGTCCTTGATTTCTCAATACACTCCTTCAGATAATTGAAAAGTAGGAATGACAGACATATAAGCTCACCAGTTGAAATGTAGTACATGATTACCTTCTGAGTTGCATTCAGGTAATCAGTTCCTCCAGTTCTAGGGTGAATGCAGTGCATGAAGATCTTTTGCCAAATCTTCATCTCAGACTTCAAGTCCTTAAAGCTGTACTTGGTTTTCTCGTAAGACCAGTTGTCATAAAGCGCCTTGTTGACCACGGTCCTCATTCCCGCAACATTTGCTTCAACATTCTTGATCCTTTTTCCCTGCTGAAACTCCATACCCAGCAGTTTTGCTATAGATTCTTCAGAGATCACAATTTTCTTGTCCAGTACATGGGAGACGACGTAGTAGTCGTTGCAGACTGCATTCTTCCAGAACTCGACAACCAATTTGTGATAGATTGGACCAACGAGCCTGTTGAAGTACCCAGACCATCCTTGCAAATTGACTTGGTTCCTAATATCAAACCCATGTTGAGCAAGATTATCAAAATCAACTCTTGCTTCGCAGCACACACTTAGTTCTTCCACTTTCTTTGCACAAGTGACTACATTTGGTGCATTCAGAATCTTCTGAGCTTCCTCGAATCTTTGCTTCTCTTGATCTTTGGCAGTTTGTGTGGTAGAAGCAAGAACATTCGCCTTAGTTTTCCTCGATTTGCCCATGATTTTCAGAGATGGAGGTTTAGGGTTCAGAGAGAGGAGGAAATGTTGGAGGAAGGAATATGAATGAATGCAATGCACACGGATAGTTTCAAAACCGTAAGTGTAAGTGAGTGGGAGATCGTGTGTGACAGTGCATATAGTGAGTTTAATGGTAACCGTTGACAGTTTTTCTAAGAAATTAAAGGCAAAATCAACGGTTATAAAATATATAGTATGAAAATAGCATAGTAGAGGAGAGTAGACGTCATCATTATAGCAGATATACCACGCGACTCAAGGAACTATGTCACAAATGAAGTGACACGTGTATTGTTGTCTACCACAGAAGTTTAACCAGTGGGTTAAGTGCTTCTGATCGAGTAACTTCTGAAGGAGGTAACATCTGATGACTTCAGAAGTACCAGGGTCAGAAGTTCTGAAGAAAACCTTACTCTGGACAAAAATCCATGTTCAGGTTTTCAAGAATAAATAAAAACCTATCTTCTGCCAAGGGCTTAGTAAAGATATCTGCCCACTGATGGTCAGTATCAACATACTCTAATGATAGAGTGCCCTTCTGAACATGGTCACGAATATAATGATACTTTACCTCTATATGCTTTGCTCTTGAGTGTAGAATGGGGTTCTTGCTGAGTGAAATAGCAGCTGTGTTGTCACAATAGATAGGAACCTTCTTCATAGACAATCCATAGTCCTCTAGATGGTTCTTCATCCATATGGTTTGTGTACAGCAAGTGGCAGCTGAGACATACTCTGCTTCAGCAGTTGATAGAGCAATTGTGTTCTGTCTTTTGCTTGACCAAGATACAAGATTTGATCCAAGGAAATGGCAGCTTCCAGAGGTGCTTTTCCTTTCCACTCTATCTCCAGCAAAGTCAGCATCACAAAAACCTGAAAGTGTATACTCTGATGTTTTTCTATACATCAAGCCAAGGTTAGTAGTTCCTTTCAGATATTTGAGGATCCTCTTAACAGCAGTTAAATGAGTCTCTCTAGGATCTGATTGGAATCTAGCACAGAGATGCACACTAAACAATATATCAGGTCTAGATGCAGTTAAGTAAAGAAGAGAGCCTATCATTCCACGATAGAGCTTCTGACAAACCTTAGAGGAAACTTCCTATTTCTCAAGAATGCATGTTGGATGCATTGGAGTCTTTGAGATGTTGCAGTCACTCATGTTGAACTTCTTCAGAAGTTCCAGGGTGTACCTCTTCTGATGGATGTAGGTGACTCCTGGTCGTTGATCTATTTGAATTCCCAGGAAGTATTTAAGTTCTCCCATCATGCTCATTTCAAATTCAGCCTGCATTAACTTAGAGAATTCCTTGCACAAGGAGGGATTAGCAGAACCAAAAATGATATCATCAACATAAATCTGAACTATAAGAATGTCATTCTTATAGGTTCTGCAGAAAAGAGTATTGTCACCTTTACCCCTTACAAACTCATTCTGTAGAAGAAAGGAGCTGAGCCTTTCATACCACGCTCTGGGAGCTTGCTTCAATCCATAGAGTGACTTCTTGAGCTTGTAGACATGCTCTGGGTGTTTGTCATCTTCAAAGCCAGGAGGTTGCTTGACATACACTTCCTCTGAAATGTAGCCATTTAGGAAGGCACTTTTGACGTCCATCTGGTGAAGAATGATGTTGTGATTTACTGAGAAGGAAATCAGTAGCCTTATAGCTTCAAGCCTTGCTACAGGAGCAAAGGTCTCAGTGTAATCAATTCCCTCTTGTTGACTGTAGCCTTGAGCTACCAGTCTTGCCTTATTTCTTGTTACTTCTCCTTTTTCATTCAGCTTGTTTCTGAATACCCACTTGGTTCCAATGACATGGAAACCTTTGGGTTTGGGCATTAAGGTCCATACATCATTCTTGGTGAACTGATCTAGCTCTTCTTGCATTGCTTGAATCCAGCCTTTGTCTTCAAGAGCTTCATCAACTGATTTTGGCTCAATGAGAGACACAAATCCCTTCAGACTCAGAAGAGTCTCTTCTGAAGGTTTGAGCATAGACCTGGTTCTGACGGGAGCATCTTTGTTGCCAATGATCAGTTCTTCTGGATGAGAAGCAACTATACTTTTCTTCTTCTGAAGTGGATCAGAAGTTGTTGGAAAATCTTCAGATGCTTCTGTCTCTGGAGCAACATCCTCTGGGCTTTTCATTGGTTGATTTGCTTCTGAACAGTCAATGCTTAAATCTGCAAATCTTTCAAACAGCTTTGACTTTTCTGAGCCAAGCTTATCATCAAATCTAATCTGGATGGATTCCTCAACAGTTTGATGAATAATATTATAAATTCTAAAACCTTTAGATCTTTCAGAATAACCAAGAAAATAACATTTTAAAGCTTTAGAATCGAATTTACCCAATTGCTCCTTAGTGTTGAGCATGAAGCAAGTACTTCCGAATGGATGGAAGTAAGAGATATCAGGTTGTTTTCCTTTGCATAGCTCATAGGGAGTTTTCTCCAGAATTGGTCTAATGGAGATTCTGTTCTGGATGTAGCAAGCAGTGTTGATTGCTTCTGCCCAGAAGTGCTTGGCCATACTTGATTCTTGCATCATGGTGCGAGCCATCTCCTGAAGAGTTCTATTCTTTCTCTCAACTACTCCATTTTGTTGAGGAGTGCGAGGACAAGAGAAGTTATGGGAGATTCCTTGAGAGTTGAATAAATCTTCAAAAGCTTTGTTCTCAAATTCTCCACCATGATCACTTCTGACAGTAATCACAGAAGATTGAAACTCCTTCTGAACTTGGGTAATGAAGTTAGTGAACACGGTATGTGTTTCATCTTTGTGCCTTAGGAACTTTACCCATGTCCACCTGCTATAGTCATCCACAATAACTAACCCATACTTCTTTCCTCCAATGGATTCAGTTTTCACTGGTCCAAAGAGATCAATGTGAAGTAGCTCAAGGGGCCTTGTTGTAGATACCACATTCTTTGCTTTAAAAGGCTTCTTGGTGAATTTTCCCTTCTGACAAGCTTCACACAGAGCCTCTGATGAGTACTTCAGACGAGGCAATCCTCTGACGAGATTTAGCTTGCTAAGTTGAGAGATTTTTCTGAGACTTGCATGTCCTAGACGTCTGTGCCAGATCCATTGCTCATCATTAACTGACATGAGACACTTGACCTTCTGAGATAGCAGTTCAGAGGATCTGATTTTGTAAATATCATTTTTCCTTTTCCCAGAAAATAAAACAGATCCATCTGTCTGACTAACAGCTTTGCATCCGGTTTGATTGAAGATCACATCGTATCCTTTGTCAGCAATTTGGCTTATGGAAAGCAAGTTGTGAAATAATCCTTCCACCAGAAGTACATCATTAATAACTGAAATTTTTCCATCTCCTATGGAACCTTTTCCAATAATTTTTCCCTTATGGTTTCCTCCAAAGCCAACGTCTCCTCCTGACTTAAGCGGTGTCAGTTCTTGGAATATAGACCTTGTGCCCGTCATGTGTCGCGAGCATCCACTGTCCAGGTACCATGACAGGTGTCTTAACTGAGCTGCATAAGATGTCTGCAACAGGAATACTTTTTGTTTTAGGTACCCATATCTTGGGTCCTTTCTTGTTAGTTTTCCCAGAAGTTCTTGGAACTTTGGGTGCAACAGGAGGATAATGCATAGGAACCTGAGTATAGTATCTAGACATGTCAAGTTTGAACTTTCCCTTTGGTTTCACCACCTTTGGTTTAACCTTCTCTGGAATGACCGTGCCAGCGGGAACGAAATGCTTATGCAATGGTTCGCGTTTGGGCTCAGATGACTTATCTTTCATGGATTGAAAGTAGCCAAGGCCACTGTTCCCATTTCTGCTCATGCCATAGATCATTGAAGCCATAAGACTTCTGTCTATGACCTTTGCAAGGAACTTTTGAAACGCTTTCTCATATTTTGTCTCATACTTAACATCAGATGATGCAAGTTGATCTTCTAACACATCATTTTTAGCACGAAGAACAGCATTGTCATTGACAAGAATATAGTTTTCATCCATGAGTTCAGAGACTGACTTCTCATGAACTTCTGAAGAACTGGTTTTAGCAGCATACTTCTTTTTAAGCTCTTTATGCTTATTTAGCAAAATATCATGTTTCTTCATTATTTCAGATAAAGCAGTTCTTAGCTCAGATAGAGAAAAGTCAGAGAATACCTCATCATCATTCTCAGAGTCTGAATCATCTTCTGAAGCTTCAGCATCTCTGCTAGTGGTAGCCATTAGAGCCTCCACAGCTTCATCTTCTTCTGACTTAGCTTCTTCTGAATCAGTTGCATCAAAGGTTATGAGGGCTTTTTTCTTGAAGACTTTTCTAGGTCTCTTGCCCTTCTTAAGCTTGGGACAGTCACTCTTGTAGTGCCCAGATTCCTTGCACTCGAAGCAAGTGACTTCCTTTCCAGATGATTTCTTCTGACCAGATGAAGATTCATATCTTCCTGAACTTCTCTTTGGCCCTTTTCCCTTGCTATGTCTGTTCTTCCAGAGTTTGCTTAGCCTCTTTGTGAAGAGAGACAGCTCTTCATCATCAGACGCATCTGATAGCTCTTCAGATGAATTTTCTTCTTCTGCCTGATAGGCTTTTGCTTTGTCAGATTTTGACTTAAGAGCAATTGAGTTGTCTTTCTTTTGAGGCTTGTCTCCTTTGAGTTCAATCTCATGGCTTCTGAGATGACTCACGAGCTCTTCTAACTTCAACGAGTTCAAATTCCTGGAGAGTTTCAGGGCAGTGACAAAAGCTCTCCACTCCTTAGACAAACTTCTGATAATCTTCTTGACATGATCACCAGTAGAGTAGCCCTTGTTTAGCACTCTGATTCCAGCAATCAGAGTTTGAAACCTTGAGTACATCTCCTCAATGGTTTCACCAGATTCCATCTTAAACTGCTCATATTGTTGTATGAGAGTAAGAGCCTTGGTTTCCTTGACCTCTTCATTTCCTTCATGTGTCATGACCAAGGAGTCAAAAATGGATTTAGCAGTTTCTTTGTCAGAGATCTTCTCATACTCAATGTATGATATTGAGCTGAATAGCATGGACTTCGCCTTGTGATGATCCTTGAAACGCTTCTTCTGAGTGTCAGTCATTTCAGAACGGGGGATCTTCACTCCTGAAGCATCTACTGGATCAGTATAGCCTTCAATGACCATATCCCAGAGATCTGGGTCAGTGCCAAGGAAATAGCACTCTATTCTATCTTTCCAGTACTCAAACTTTTCACCATCAAAGATTGGTGCTCTGAGTTGATTGTTGTTGTTGTTGTCAGCGGAAGTATTGGCTTGGGCCATGATTTGTTTTTCACACAAGGTTCTGGATCACTGAACACTGTTAGGTGTTAAAATCAGAACCGGAGCTCTGATGCCAATTGAAGGTGCGAAAAACACTAGAAAGGGGGGATTTGAATAGAGTTTTTGAATCTCGGGTATACTTTTAAGCTTTTTCAAAACTCAAAGATAAAAACTAAGTGCTGAATAATAGGAAGTAAAGCACACGAGTATTTTATCCTGGTTCACTTGAGATAAAAGCTCAAGCTAATCCAGTCCACCTGTGAAGGTGATTTCTTCCTTCTTCTGATGAAGGCAATCCACTAAAATCAATGAGTGTTACAACTGCACTTTGCAACCTGCTAAGTGACTAACAATACACTGATTTTCTCACTAGTATCCTCTTAAGAAGCTGATCTACCGATCCTCTTAAGACTAGCTAAATACTGAATCAGCCTTGATTCAGTCCTCTCAAGATCCGACCAACCTTGGTCTCTTGATGAACTTTACAAAATGTGTAAAAGGTTTCGGGTTTACAATAAGTGCTTCTAACAAGCGAATAGTAAACTCAGAAGTTTAAGAACAGTGAAGAAATAATGCTAAGAGAATGGTTCGTATGTGTTGAATATTTTCAGCAAAGTTTCTTAGCTTCTTTCTTCTTTCTTCAGCCTTTATATACTCCAAGACTTGTGATGTAGCCGTTGCTAGGGTTTTATCCGTTGGAGTGGCAATTCTGTAATATCAGACTGCTAGGCTGTACAAGGTAGGTGGCGGACAGACTGAGACTTGTACGATGTTGTATTGTGATAGCGACCTGTCCTCTCACCGGTTGACTTGAGATCAAGGAGCTTCAGATGAATGTAGGTGAAGCTTCTGATCATGGTCAGATTGAAGCTTGGAGTCTTCTGACCATGCAACTTCTGCTTCTGAACAAGTTCCTCAGAACTTCTGATCGTCAGAGCTAGAATAGCTTGGGTCTTCAGAACCAACTTCTTGCAAGTCTTCAGAACTTGAGTCTTCTGCTTCTGGACCGTTCCACTGGAACATCTGGTCTTCAGAACTTCTGACTTGAGTTCTTCAGATCTTCTTGAGAGCTTCCATCTTCAGAACTTCTGAAGTATTTGCCACTGTTCAGAACGAACATGGTAGGATAATGAGCTCTCTTTTTAGTAACCCTTGGTTCTTCTTCTTCTTAACGAATAGGCTTGGGTCAGATTCAGAACCTGTTTGTCACAGCTTAAAAAGACAAACGTTAGGGTACCACAATTGTTCATCATCACAAACCTTAATTGTAATCATCAAAACATAGAGATGCAACCACTGATCAAACCTTGATCTTACAGAAGTTAATCCTTGTGATGATACTCATCTTGATGCTAACACTGATTGTTCTTGTGATGTTAGTAAGCTTGAATTCGATGCTGCTTTTGATACTAGTGTTGATAGTCCAGCATGTTTTGATTTTGCAGATTCTAATGATGAAGCCAACCAACAAGAAATACATCTCTCTCTTCCACATAGAACTTATGAGAGTGAGAAGATGTATTCTGGTGAAGAAGAAAATAAATTGTTGGATGATCTCAAGAAGTGTTTTGCAGGGGATGTAGTTAAGAATATGAATGTAGAACGTAGATCTAAATTAGCAATTTTTCCACACAAGCCGCTTTTAATTAATCTAGACATTTTTGAAAAAGTCGTGCTTATTGGAGACTCTGTTGATTGCAAGGAATCAATTTCCATAGAAGAATACTTTTTGAAACCTCTACCGAAGCCTCCAGACAAAGAGTTGATTGTTGAATGTACTGATTTTTCATTTGCTCTTATTTCAGGTTGGGCAGATGCTCGAAAAAAGTTTTCACTCAAACTGAACATTGTCATGAGTCATGCTAAAGGTGCTAGAGAACAGTTTGAGTTTGTTAAGACTGTGGCAGATGAGATCCCTCCAAAGCCACCTGACTTGTGGATTGTCATTGTTGTGCCTCAAGACTATGAGCTTCCTCTTAATGCAAGGCCTCCACCGGACCCAGGTGATAGCAGATTCAGAGCATTACCAGGTTTCATGCCTTGCCAGCTCCATTGATCCCTGGTTTTTCCTATCCCTTCTCTCTTCTTACACTTGTCTAATTTATTTGATGATTTGTGCCACACATTGAGGACAATGTGTGATTTAAGTGTGGGGGTGGGAATCTTATTTAGGAGTAGTAGAACCTCAGTTAGGATAGTTTGCAATTTCAATTTATTTGCTTTGTTTTTATTGTTTTCAATAAAATAGTTCACACTTTTTCAATGAGTTTTAGAGATGCTGAGTTTGTGAGTAATATAACCACTTTTCTGCTAAGTTTCAAGTCTCTTTTTGGATGAAGTTGCTTGTATTTTGAGTTCATCATGATTTGCATTGAGAATTGATTTGTTGGATTCATTGTTTGGACCAAACACTTGAATGGTAATATCTATGCCATGATTCTCTTCTTTCTTGTGTGATTTCCTCATGTTTATATGCACTGCAGAACTTGACTTGATTCTGACTAAAATTGTTGTTCATTTTCATACTTTGATGTGATAAGGCATTCTTTTTCAATAAGCTATTGGCCTAAAAAGCTTACCTTGCATGTTTTAACCTTTGTTTTAACCCCTTTGAGCCTAATATCTCTATTCTTTTGTAGCTCATTACAAGCCTAAGTGAAAAACAATGATGATACCGTACCTTAGGAAATGTAAGAGCTTTGGAATTGACTTGGGAATGAGTATTCAACAAGTGCGGGGGTGATTTATTTGAATGCATGGTCTAAGTTGCTCAAAAGAGGTGCCTTCCTTGAGGGTAAATTGTAAGCAAGCTGAAAATAAGTTGAAAGAAAAAAAAAATGCAAATGTCAAAAAAGAAAAAGAAAGAAAAAAAGAGAAGTTACAAAGTGAAGGAAGGTACTAATGAAGAAAAGGAAGTGAAAGTTGTAAAAAGAAAGTTGTGAAAAGGAAGAATGTGTTAATTCTTGGGGTTGTGAGTAAGTTTAATTTGAATTTTTCCCCATTGCTCTTATTTTTCCTAAGGTTTTAACTCTGAATTCATAAATCCTTCCTTGACCTTAGCTTCATTACAACCTTCAAAAGTCCTTTGATCTTTGTATGCATTTGTTCAATTTAATTGGTGTGTTAGAATCTTGTCAAGCCTATGATAGATGCATGTTTTCATGAGATGATGAGAGTTGCTTAAGCATGATTAAACACAAGCCCAAACACTTATGAGTAGAGAGTATAACACTTGCATCCAACTTTGATGTTCAATTTAAAATTTCTTGTTGGCTTGGAATGTAGGTGATGGAATCTAATTTGTCTAATCTTTGTGGAAAATGAAGTGGTTGTTTTATTGCTCATAAATATGAATTTCTACCTCTCAAAGATAAGTGTGAGCTGAGTTTTTATGTTTTAGGAAGTACTTGTTATCATAATTGATTTTCTGAATCTTCTTTGAAGTTAAGTTTTGCCCAGGAGTGCAAAAGGTTAAGTGTGGGGGTATTTGATAAGCGCATAATTGATGCACTTTACGTGTGTTTTTCTAAGCTTCATTATTTACATTTTTGTGCTTAATTGTTATGACTTAGCCATGTTTTGACCATTAGTGTTTATTTGGATTATTCATGGAAAAGAGCTTAATTCTACACTTTTAGTTTCTATGACTGTTTTCCTAGAACAGATTGAATATGGAGCTAGCAATATTGAAATAGGGGGAATAATATGTCATTGGAAAGATAACCCGAAGCCCTACAACTTTCATGTTCAGCACAATTCTAGAATCAGCCTCTAACTTGGTCAAAATGACCTTGAAAAGGTGCTGTCGCTAATCCTGCGAGTCTGGAACAGTCTGCACTAAAATGATCATATCTTGGGCTACAGAACTCTGAATTAGGATCCGATTGAAGGCCCGCGAAGCTGACTTAAAGAGCTACAACTCTCATGTTTACCTCAATTGAAGATTCAGACTTCTTGTGGGACCCGCGAATGCCTGATTGTTCAGCAGCTTACTCCTTTATGTGGGCCCGATTTTGTGAAGATTTAGAAAAGATTTAGATAACAAAGATTGTTACTTGATGAACAATTTTATTTATTAGTATAAATAAGTGAGTTTAGGCTTTTGTTTGACCTCACCACCTCACCACATCTCACCATCACCTCCTCCACCTTCTCCTAATATCTATCTCCATCTTTTCTAGTATGAGTTGCTAAACTCCATAGTTAGTCTTAGGATTTTTAATATTCTTGTGTTTGCAAACTTGAGGTTCTATTCTTAATGTGAATTTGTTCTTATTAATTCTCTTCATCTCTATTTCTGATCTAAGGTTTGCTTAATTCCGTAGTTTTAGAAATAAGAGTTGATGCATGTTCGCTTAGTTCATGTTAGTTCGTAACTGTTTCTTAATCGCTTAGTTTAGGAAACTGTGAATTGATTTTCGCTTAGTTAATCAACTCTCACGAATTAGGGAAACAATGAGGAAGAATTAATCTTTTGTAACCGATGAAGGTTTGTTGCACTTGAATGTTATAATCCGATGACTAACACTTTCTTTTATCTGATTAAATCTCTTTTAAGTTTTGTTTGTTACTTTACAATCAAATCAATCAAACCCCCTTTTTAATTGCTTTGTTTTACTCTATTATCAATTAATACCTCACCGAGTCCTTGTGAGATCGATCCTGGTGTTCAACACCTTGTACTGCATTCAAAGCAAAAATACTTTGACACGCACCCGCGACAGTGCGTGCGTCAGCGGGCAAGTCACGAAACATCCTCCCATGGCAGAATCAAATCGAGGGACTGAATGAAGACACAAAATACAACCTAAGCCTCGAAAACTTGTAAGAAATAACTTACATTGTTGTTCTTCTTGTGGGTTATGGGTTGTTGTTGTATTTTGTGGGTTTCTCCTTCTTGACTTGTTCTCCTTCTTCCTCTTCTACTTCAACTTCTTCTTCTTCTTACTGGTTGTCCTCCTTTCTCTTCCTCTTCTTGAATTGGTTGTGGGTTAATGTGGGTTTGAGAGACTTGATTTTGTGAGGGTTGAAAATTTTGAAATTGGGTTGGAGAGGAAGAGGGGTTATACGGTTGAAAGAAGGGGAGGGTTTGTAGGGAAAGATAAGATAGTTTTTTTTTTTAAATTTAAATTACTGAAGGGTATTTTGGTCTTTTTTCAGTTTTGGGGATGACGCACTTAGCAAAATAGGAGGCGCAAATAGTCTCTGCCTACATGTTATTCTTAACTTATTAAAAAATAGGCTAAAAAGCATTTTTGGCCCCTGATGTTTCAAGTTTGTGCAAATTCTGCCCCTATCTATTTTTGTTGATGTTTCTACCCCTCATGTTTTCAAACAGTGCACCGTCTACCCCTCCGTCAGGGGTAGACGGTGCACTGTTTGAAAACATGAGGGGTAGACGATGCACTGTTTGAAAACATGAGGGGTAGAAACATCGACAAAAATAGAGTAGGGGCAGAATTTGCACAAACTTGAAACATCAGGGGCCAAAAATGCTTTTTAGCCTAAAAAATAAAATCTTCCGTATAAATTCTGTCTTTTTTTTTGTCAACAGTTGACTTTTTTTTTACAATTCAACTTTTATTCTCATTCCTGTTTTACTGAGTTTAAGTTATTGATTGACCCTTTAAATTTTACCTAAATGTAAAAATATTCATACATTGGCAAGTGTGTCTGATTTTACATTAGTAAACTCTAGAAGAACATGGTTTTGGCAAAAGATTCAACTTGTTTGCATTTGTCAAAACCATAGTTTGAGGACCCCATGCAAAACAAAACAAAATGCAATTACACTAATGCCTGAACTTACAAAACCAAGAGACAACCATATCATGATAACCCAATTCAAAATTTAACTAGAAGCTATGACAAGAAAAGTTCTATTCACTCTCAATATTTTCTACGCCTAGAAGAGATAAGAAAGTAAAAAAGAGAGAGGAGAGAAATAAGATGGATGATGTGATCTGAAATAGAGGGGAAAAATTGAGGTGCAGTATGTGGTGCATAAAGGACCGGGAGTAGTAGTAGATGCTCTAATATGATCATTCTAGTCATGCTCTTTCAACATACAGGGACAGTTGTGAGGTTAGTGAAATATGAACAAAGAACATCAATAAATAAATGATATGCCATTTAAGCGTATAAATTCTGAGGAAGGTACAGGGAGATCAGCCACTTTCATAACTTACAAGAGTCAAAATTATGTAGAAATGACAGAAACAATACTTCAATAAACCCAACACCCGACTACCTAGGCTAACACCAAAAACGAAAAGGATACATGAGGTTTACTCTGAGCCAAGGAACTACCACTGCTTTTCAATCCATTGATATATAACTGGACAGTAAATGCACGCGAATTCTTAAACCAAAAGCAATATGTAACCATGACCAACTGTTCCCTAAAAGCTCAATTAGCAAACTTTGCAATCAACTTATCAACATGGATAATGATATCATCTATCCTGGGCCGCATAAAAGCTTGGGGCTGAAGCATCCATGACACAAACTGACGAAGAGCTTCTGGATATGAAGGCTTAGGTCCAGCTGGCCATTTGATCTGAGCATTTACAATAGCCAATTGCAGGCTTCCACCAGACTCTCCAAGTGCATACTCAAATGGAGATACACCATACCTGAAAATTCAGCCAGGTGATACAATAAACAATTTGGTATGTAAACTAAACTACTAAAGCTGCAAACATATATTTCTAATACCAAAAGACAAAAAGAGTCAAACATTATGATGGTACAGATGGAAGTAGTTTGTTACTTGAAAGAGTAAAATACTGTAAATAAGCACAACTATTTGTGTCCAATAAAAGATACACCTCTAATATTGAAATTCTGGGGTGTGCCAAATCAAATGATAACGCCAAGGGAACAACCCTTAGACAACAAAGCTACGCTAATATGCACAGGCATAGGATTTCATTTCAGGTGGACTTGCAAAGAAGTTTTGATGTGAGCATAGCTCCAAATCAATAACCTATAGAGCATGGATGTGTTTTTCTGTTGTATTCACTGTTGGTTGAGTAGCATTACTCAAACACAATAATATTATTTAATATATTTTGTAACTTACTTTCACACAAACATGCCACAATTTGGAAGAACTCTGGTTCATAAGCAAGATTTTCCATTAAACCTAATGGTCAGGTGGCCAATAGCCCTCTTTGGAAGCTCAGTGCTCTTAACATCTCATCTGTTATGACAGAATTTTGTCAGGGCATAAAAATAAGTAAATTATTGTCCCTCGTCCCTTCCTTTTCTATTCTTTTATAGGCTACGCTCCAGAAACAAAGACATATAAATTCTCCATGCATGTCTGTTCACTGTAAAGACAAATCAGATACTCTCACTGTTTAGCTGAAACTTGAAACTAGATTCAAACTCGGACTCTCATTGTTTAGCTGAAACTTGAAACTAGATTCAATCCCCCCCAACCCCAAAGAAAAAAAAATGGTGGGTACCTACTCACACACACACACATGTAGCAAAGCCAATAAAAACAATATTGGCTGGTGATGGTCCTAGAGTAGCTTTGATAATGAAACCAATTAAAAATATACAGCCTTATCCATGTGTTAGAATGTAACATAAATCCATTAAAGTGACCCTTACCCAATAACTTAAGCTTTTGGGATAAGTGGTTGCTTGACATAGTATCAGAGCCTCTGTGACTGAGAGGTCTAGAGTTCGATCCTTGCTCCCCTCACTTTCTAATTAAAAAGTGGAATTTAATTAAGCACATGGTAGGCGGGCCTGGGCATTTATCCACGCTTCAAGCCCAAAGGGCTCTTGCGTGAGGGGGCGTGTTAGAATATAATATAAATCCATTAAAGTGGCCCTTACCCAACAGCTTAAGCTTTTGGGATAAGTGGTTACTTGACACCATGCTCCTTAAAATTCTAACTATCTGTTAATTTATAGGGCTGTATGTACACACACGTTCAGATAATGCATTAGTTATATTACACAAATGAAACAAATGTTCATGAAGCAGTAAGTCAAATTAAAAGCAGAAATATTAAAAACTGACCAAAATATGGTTATCATGTAGCATCAAGGCATGGCTAGTAGAAGATCTAAACATAAAAATAAACATAAACACATACAAATGGAGTAATCCTCACATTATCGCATATAATGTGCATCCTAGTGACCAAACATCAGTCCTCTCATCTATATCAGCATGACTTGGGCAATCCCACAGCTCAGGAGCTCGGAAAGGAGCTGAGCAATGTTCAGATGCCCATTCCTACATAGGAAGACAAGTAGAAATTAGAAGGTTAGAAAATCCGAGCCAGGTGACTGAAATGAAACATATTTGTAAAAACTATTCAGAGTAGATAACTATTAGAAGAATTAGTACTCTGCCAAAATGAACTTCTAAGCTAAGCAATTTAGTATTTTTCGATGCACAGAATTGGATTAAGTACATTAATAAATTAAAAAGATCCATTACTAGCCTGCTGAATGATGATGCATATGGTGCAAAAGATCCACCTACCATATTAGGAAATAGAACTTCGCAAACTACAAATGGAGCAAAAGCCTCATAAAACATTCCAAATGTGATATAAGTGCAATATATTGTGTGCTGTGTATTAAAGAAATTACCAGTAACGCAAGAAGTGGTAGTGCTAAGACATTGAAACAGCAATGGACTATTATGTATGAACAACAATTAATAAAAGGGGAAGAAAGATCACCTGCAACTGAAGCGCCTCTGATCTGGAACTAATTTGCTTCCTAGCAGGACGAGAACTGCCAAAATCCATCAGTATGGCAAGAGGCGGTTGTCCTTTTCTATGTGTTATGAGAACATTACCAGGTTTAACATCGTTATGTGCATATGGAGGTTCCAAACTGTGCATATGCTTTAGTCCTTCACAAAGCTGTTGAGTTAATTTTACAGGGTTAAAGAGGCCTCTGAATAAAACAATATCTACAATTTTAAAGGAACAGTAAACCTAAAATGTTAAAAAGAGCATTTTATCTAAAAGGTAATAAAACTGTTTCTGAGATAGATTTTAAAGAAGCAGACCAGAGAAATTCATTTATCATTTTCTACAATAAGATTCTTAAGACAACAAATGACCTATGTCACATGAATTGTGAAGTTTATATTAATATGTGTTGATGTGTGTGTGGGAGACACTTAAGAAAGGAAGAAAGATATATGTGCAGAAAATCTTGAGGTGCGATTGCCATAGTGATGCTTCAGGTCCCTGATCCCCTCTCACCTCATGAAAGAAGTTCATAATAGAAAGAGAGTTCATTTTACCTGCTGAAATATTTGAAGAACATCAGAGGTAGAATAGAATTCCTTCTTGGCTTTCATTGTTTGGGCATTGTCTAGCAATGTTCCGTCCAAATGAACCGGAAATAACAAGTAAGCTTCATGGGTCCATGATGTTTCCTGGGTACGCTGCTAACAAAAAGAATTCTACATAAATATTAAAAAAAATGAAACAGGGGAAGGGACAAAGTAAACCCACAACAGTGAAGGTAAACAAAAAAGCTACACATTCCCACATTAAGAGAATTTCATTCCCGCGGTAAATGATTAAGTTAAGCACTGTACCAGACATTTAGACGACATTATACACGCATTAAAAAGCTTATTTTAGAGAATAAATAAAATTATAAATTTCTGAATAATAGACTGAGATCAATTTGCCATGATATACCAAGTCTCAACCAGTACTTAACATTTGAAAAGCTGTAATCAACTAATCATGGATCACTATAATCTCTTCACAATCATAAATTTCAACACATTTTCATTGAGCCTTACCAAGAAACATCACATGATATCATCTTACCCATGCAAGACAGACTAGTATTGAGAAAGAAAAAACCATTATGGCCAAAATATGTGACTGTTCAATGTAGTCTAAATACAACAGATATAATAAACATGTCTTTTTTACTCGAAGTGAATACAGGAAATGCATATGCATGTATGAATCTCAGAAACATTAAATTAGATAGTAAAAACACTGTTCTCCTTAACATTACAAATCCTAACAGCAAATGAGGTAGAGCCCAGAATTCAGGAACTTAAGCGAACAAACTAAATTACTCAGCTAGTAAGTAAATGTTCATTATGATCAATAACGGAGGAGCGTGATCCACACATGTGGTTTCATTTTTCACCATAGAATTTTTTTACAGTGAATATGACAAGCAAATTACAAGAGAATACTGAACACTTTCACTTTAAAGTTTAAATCCTTTAAGTTACAGCTCAAGTGCCCCTAGAAGTTGCCACCTTCACCTAAGTGAGGTTGCATTCTATTCCTGTCATGCATAACAATTGGAAATAAAACAGCCAAGTCCATAAACCCCGATAGCATGTTTGTACAACTTTTTCAGGTAAGTATATAGAGAGACCTGAATCCAAGGATACAGTACAGCATAAACATTATAGCGTAGTGTCAGATCACGGGATATGTCTCACCAGAATATACCAACAATGCTCTTATTTCAACTAATTTATATCGACTGAAAAAATGCAGAACTGTGATACAATAAGGAGAGGAGGGCAGAAATAACTACTTTACCTTCACAGCAATGATAGCATGATCAAGAAGCGGGAGCAGATTGGGATGATTGAACAATGACGAAACGCGGATCTCCTCCCTGACCAACTCCAGCTGTTCATTGTTCTGAATCAGGACCTTCTTCATAGCATAACTCCCGTCATCTGCAAAGCGAAAATATATATATAGTACAGATTTTAGTCGACGGATTAATTCAAATCCACGGAATCACATGGTATCAAGTTTTTAGTAACTGCAATGACATAGAACTTTTTATCACAGCTGATTATCAAAACTACACTACTAACAAGATAGAACAATGTTGAAAGAGAATGAAAGAATCACAATCAAAGCGAGAAACACGATATTCAACGCAATTTTCATAACAAAATCACTTCTACATTTGATGCAACAACAGGACTACACGAAAATCCCTACGAATCAGAAATCAACTGTAACAGATCGCAAATTAATTCCACGAATGAAAATGCCATCGCAGATCGAGTCAAAATGCAAAGAATCACACAGATCGGGATTAACAAAGCTGAATTCATGAATTCAGAAAGAAGAAAAATAGCGATTGAAGGAACGAAGCAAACCGGAGATGTGAGAAGAGTGTTTGAGCTTATTAGCAAGGCCACCGGCAGCAGAGTCGTTAGGCACCTCCTTGACGAGGAAGACGTAGGCGAAGCCACCTTCACCGAGCTGCCTGACGATGCGGAATCGATTCTCGTTGATCCAAACGTCACCACCGCCGTTCACCGAGTCGTACAATGCGTTCAGGCCGGAGAATGAGCATCCCATTTTCTTCTTCTTCTTCTCCTTCCTCTCTGTGTTTTGTTTGGTTATTTTATAGTTGCGTTATAAACAGAAGAAGAAGGAGGATAGATAACTGAAATGAAATCAGGTATCGAAAAAAGTGATTTTCGAAGACCTGATTTCACGTTGATTGGGAAATGAGTAATGAGATTTGTGAATTTTTTCTGAATCTCAAACTCTGTTATTCAACCCTCCTTCTTTTTATTTATTCGTTTACTGTCCTAGCTCCATTCTTGGATCGCGCGATTTTTAGCCTAACACCTGTGACTTTTTTTATTTTTGGGTACTTCTCACGTTACACAATTTATTTTAGGTCCAGCACGTTCCAGATTAGAAATCCGTCTGTATATTTTTCTTTGAGCAAAAATATTTGTCGGTGTTTTTGTAATGATATTACCACTTTTCATTAAGTTACTCATCCTTGTCCAAAAAAACAAAAACTAATTCAATTTTGACAATTTTAGGGACAAAACCTACTTTAACCTTTTAATTTTTTTTAAGCAAGTACATAGTTACATAAGGGCTCGTTTGACACATCGTATTAGACATGATAGTATAAGTTTATACAATACATTATGAATTTATTTATTATTTGGTAATGAGATTGTATTGTATAAGCTTATCCATCAAACTCTCCTTATACATTAAAATGATGTATTATTTAATTCATCATGTGAGTGATGGATAAGGCATGATAAGGTTGTGACGTACAAGTCACCATCACCACCACCATCAATTGCTGCCAACTTACACCACCATTGCCACCACCACCGGCCTACTGTTACGAGTTATGTTGTTGCCACCGCCGCCACCACCGACACCACAACCACTACCCTATCGCCACCACCATCGCCGCCACCACTCTATTGCCACCACTGACACCACAACCACCACCATCATTGCCTCCACCGTCGTTGTCACCCTACCGTTGTCGCCATCGCCTAACCGCCACCCACCACCACCCTATCGTCGCCACCACCACAACCACCATCGCTGCCACCACCACCACCAACCTATCTCCACTGTCACCACCACCACCACCAACACCAACCTACCACCATTGTCACCACCACCACCAACCTACCACCACTTCTATCACCACCGCCACCACCGTTATAATCACCTCCATATTTGATTTTTATTATATATCATTAATTCATTATTTAATACTTCACTAAACATAAAACTGCATTAATTTAAATGATATGGTAAATTATACAGAGTATGACCAAACGCTGAATAGTATAAGAGGTTATCAGAGCTTATACTATCAGGCCTAATACTATCAGGTCTTATACTATCAGGCCTTATACTATACGTCGCACCAAACGAGCCCTAAATTATATTGCGCTGATGGGAGACCTCCTTTGTTACACTTATTTACTAAATCAATTATAATACCACTATTTTTTTAAAAAAATATTTAAAAATTCGTATATGCTTAACAAAACCCAATATATCACCCATAAAACAAACAAATTAACTAATTTAGAATAATATAAATAATAAATGATAATGTAGTATGTACTATTTGTCGCATACCCCATTTTTTTTATCAACATTTCAATCAAAATTTCTCTCATAAATCATATCATGTTCCACTCTGAAAAATAGTTTTGAGTATCATTTTCCCTTTGGTGCCCCATCAGCATGGGCCAACAGCCCAGTCGGAGCACTACCATCGTTATGGCCTTGCATTGGAGTACCTTGCGCCTACCCGTCCAGAACACTATCCACCACTCTCGCTGTCACCAACACCTCGGGTTGCTACAACTCGTCATCCTTGGCCACCAATCCCGATTGCACTTTTGTGGCATTGTCCTCGCCACACCCCGGAACATCCTCTTGTTCAACCACTGCCATCTGTTGATATGTGCTCAAGCATTCATGACCAACCCCGCTCCGCTGAGAGAACGAATGAAACGTCATCCCCACCTCTACTCTCAACCATGCTCCATAAGGGAGTGGATCTCCGTCCTCCTTGATATAACAAATCTTGATGTCGTGATCAAGAAGGCCACACTTGACACATAAGTTGTTCAACTTCTCATACTTGAAGACAATTTTCATAGGAGCTTTCCCCAAAGCCGTCCACAAATGTCCACACCGTACCGAGGATGATGAATCGACCTAAACCCTAATCCTGGAAAAGGGTTATACATACTCGTCTCATACTTGACCTAGTCGATGTATGCTACAAAAGATTTAGTAAACAGTCGCGTAGCTACTTCAGTACGGTAGTCTTCTGGGGGAAGAACGAAGAGAAACGAGAAACCCAAAATCCATTAACCCAAAACCAGAATCCATAAACCTCAAACAAGAGATCTTGAGAGAGGATGAAGTCATGTTTCTTCTTCACCTTCTTCAATACAAGAGCGGAAAATGATGATCTCGTCCTCTGAGTCAAACCCCAAATCTCGCAGTGGCTTTAGATCGTGGTCTAGAGAGAGAGAGAGAGAGAGAGAGAAAGAAGGGAAGAGATAGATAAGAAAGAGTGAAATGACTTCAGATTGGTAGTGGTGGAAGAAAAATGTAGTATCGTCACTCTCTCCAATCTCTCCTCCTCCACCCTGAACTGGTGGTCTCACAAGTTTCTTCGGTGGTGGGTGCAGAGAGAAGAGTGTCATTGGAAATAGGGATAAAAGAGAAGAGTGTCCTTGGAAATGGGGAGTTCTCTAGTTGAAAGTTTTCATATTCATATGTTCTTCCTTCTTTGAAGAGGTAACTGAGGAAGCGAGAATCTCCCTTCTTCTTTTTAGATCTGGGCAAGGAGCAGTGAAGGTGGCTTATTCCTTGTGGGTTTTGGTTCCACAGAGGTAGACCTCGATTCTTTCATGGTGGCTCATGGGTGTTCTCATGGAGGCCCAGTGTTAAAAGAGGATAAAGATGAAGATGCTTCTTATTTTTTGAAATTAGATTTAGGTTGAGGTTGTTTTTTAGTTTTTGAAGTGGAGATGTCTATAGAATTAGATTTAGATTGATTTTTAAGTGGGAAGATGAAATTGAAGTGATGTTTTTTTAGTTAATTTAACAATTATATTATAGTTTTTAAAGAATTAAGAGCTTTTTATAAATAATTTATTTTTAATTATTATTTGTATATTTGGAAATAAAAAATAACATGTGGTGTGCCACGTCAGTGTTCGCCTGCCACTTGGCACTCTCACTAGAGCTTTGCCCTCTAACGAGGATTGAACCTACAAAGTCCACAATCATAGGGACATGGAGAAAACTATATTCCGGTGAGGGACTAAATCGAACAATATGACAATCACAATGACTAATTTGATGATCAACCCTAAATTTTAATTGGCTTAATAACTCTTTTGGTCCCTCACTTATCACGATTTTTCACTTTTGGTCTCCAATAAAAAAATTGGCACTTTTGGTCCTCCACATTGCTTAATTTTTTGCAAAAATGATCCATATTTGGGACTAAAACAGAAAAAAAAAAAAAGTGTAAATGTGAGAGACTAATTTTGCTAATTTTTTTATGAAGGGACCAAAAGTGCAAAATCGTGATAAGTTAGGGATCAAAAGAGCTATATATATACACACACAAAATTATTATTTTTTAAAAAAGCATAATTATATAATGTGAAATCAATATACATATCATTATCCTAGAGAATTAATATATACTATTAGAAATTATTATTGGGTGGATAATGTTTGGTTTTTCATTTTATTTTTCTAATTTTAATTATATATTATTATTTTCAAAATTTTATATAATAAATTGTGAAAATAATTTGTGTTGTGATTACACTACGTGTCATTAGTGTGAGTTCATTGTGTTAAGATCACAGATTCACGAGAAAAGCTATGCGTGTAGTATAAGCTTATGGGTTAAGCAATTGACTTTAAAACAACTTTCCAAAGTGCTATATATAAAAGATAGATTGAGACACACAATTAGGGCCGGCAATGCACAACAATTACCAAAGTTGGGTAAGAAGGAAAGAAAAAAGAGAGTAAGATATGGAGTTGCCGGATGAATGCATCGCTGACATACTGTGTCGCACTACTCCATTGGATGTCGCCAGGATCTCCGTCGTTTCTAAGAATTTCTGCTCTGTCATTGATTCTGACACTATTTGGGATCATTTTCTCCCTTCCGATTATCGTTCCATCATTTCCCAGTCTTTTTCCATGGACAGCGTTCCTTCAAAGAAAGCCCTTTATCTCGCTTTCTCAGATCACCCTATCATCATCGATCAGGGGAAAAAGGTAAATACTCTCATCAATCTAATATGATCATTTCTTAGATTAGGGCTTTATAGATTATTAATTACCCTTTGTTTGTTTTCTAATTGTTGAAATGCAGAGCTTTCAATTGGACAGGAAGAGTGGGAAGAAATGTTACATGCTTTCTGCCAGAGCTCTCAACATTTCTAACAGTGATGATGAACGTTACTGTCGTTGGGTTACCATTCCAGAGTCTAGGTCAGATCTTCAATATTTAATTTTCTTCATTTTATTCTAGTTTTTGTGGATTTCATATTTTTATTCTATTAATTAATGATCAGACTTGTCAAACAAAAGTCACGATGTTAAATAATCTCATCTTTAGTGGAATAATAATAAATCTATAAAATTTAAAGTAAAAGATCGATGAAGTTTATTTTCAACTCATTTGTTTTAAGCATATAGTCTACTTATGATAAAATTATTTAAATTTTGAGTAAGGTACATTGTCATTTAATTACGAGTTATATTGTGAATGTTTGTCTTTTTGTACCACATGTCTTTCTTGTACATATATTCCTTATGTAAAAATGTAGCTAACCTCTGTATTGAACAGGTTCGAAGAAGTTGCCATGCTTAAAGATGCATTACAGTTTTATATATCCGGGACGATAAATACTATTGATTTATCCTCAAACACTCAATATGCAGTTTTTCTTGTTTTTAAGTTGATCACCACTCATGGCTTTTACTACGATCCCGTGTTGTTATTGATGCGCATTTTTGGAGGCCCTATATGTACTAAGGGTGCTTGTTTGGACATGAGGTTAGAAGCGATGTCTACATACAATATGCCACAATATCCAAATATGAGAAGTGATGGTTTGTTGGAGATTGAGATGGGAGAGTTCTTCAGTTCAGGCCCAAAAGATGGTGAAGTTGAGATGGGTGTTATGATTTTAAAGAGTGTTTCATGGAGGGGAAATTTCTATCTTGAAGGAATAGAAGTTAGGCCTAAAGTATCTTGTCCCATAAGAAATATTAGACAGGCCTAGCAAATATGATAAAGGCATTTCAACTTTTGGGGTAGAAAATAAACATATTTAGCATGGTTCCCAAATAAATGTCTTTCATTTCTTAGTTTTTGACAAAATGAACTTATTATGTGCCTGTTTGTTCTTTATTTTATTTGCTTGTTTAATGAGTCAATCTGAATTTGAAAGCACTTTGACAATGCATTCATTCCTAATATACCTTATTTTTCTTTATATCTCACTTTGTGTTTCATGCTCATATCTAGGTCTTTTTTATTCCTTTCTCTTACTTATCATATAGAGTGTTTAACCCTCATGAATATTTACAATTAATACATGAAATTGCGAATGTGATATTGAAAGAATGGATGATTAAATTTGTCAAAACAATAAAAATAGCACATAGTACATGAAATGTGTTGCCTTAGAGCACAAATTGATGTATTTATTCACACAAGTTACATGCCTAAGGCCCGTTTGTGGTGGTTGTCATTTTTTGGTTTTCAAATGCAAATTTGAAAATAAAACGTATTCGACAAAAATGAAGCTGAAGTGAGTTTTTACTGAATTTCAAAACCATTTTGGCTTTTTTTATTAAAACCACAAAATATGGTTTTGTGATTATGGTTTATGATTTCAATAACATGTAACTTCATCACCATCACCTCCGACCGCCACCACCCACCACCGTCGCCACTACCACCCTCCACCACAACCACCTTCACCGCCACCACCACCTCAACTTGCATCCTCCAGTAGTGTCGTTGCCGCCTCCACCACCAGTGGCGGATTTAGGACCCGGGGTCACGGGGTTCAAATTTTTCAAATGAACAGATAATAAAACATAACACTCAAACTTTTCTAATACAATAAATATTTGCCATCCGATAGGAGATAAGAGGATAGAAACAGCAAATCGATTTGACAACAGAAGGAGGCCACATAAAAAAATAAAATATAACATTAAACACACCAAATTTATTGACACCAAAAAAGCAAAACCCATATGGATCAAAAGCCAAAGTTTCTACAAACTCAACTTCTACTGTTTTACATCTATATACTTCAGTAGCAGAAAAAAAAACATCACGAATTACTATGGTCTATGGAGGCAAAATAAGCTTAAAGTTAGCCTAGTCATGATAATTCATGTTATTGTATATGCAGCTGGAACTATTCATGCATAAATGTGCACTCAATATAAAACCAAACACATTCACCAATCACCATAAACGACAGATTGCACCGGTTGAATGTGCAATATTGTAGCAGGCAAAGGTTCATGGTAGTATGGTACAAGGAGGACACACCAAAACCTCCAAATTCAACCACCAACGCCGGCCAAGTGCCAGCAAGCACAGAAACAGCATGAGTTTTTTGGGTTGTCTACACCTAAGAAAATTCCTCTAGAAGTTGTTGAGCTTAGACTCCCAAACCATCTCTATTCCTTCTAAATATTTACTCTACTCTAAGGTCTTCTCTCTAAGAGGTTCAAGAATAGTGTGATATGTGGAAGCTAAATGTCATCATACTCGTTGGCAAGAAAAAAAAAAGGACTAAGAAGACTTCCTTTCTGTAAGATTGATGAAAAAATTATGATGTTTGAGAGTAGGAATACTAATAATTAGTGCGTGCGTATAAGCTCAGTTTGAATTGAAAATGTTTTGTAATACTCCTTTATATTATTGAAATATATGGTCTATTTACTCTTTTATTTTTTGGGTTGTCTAACCGTCAAGGTGCGCGTGTGTGTGAGAGACAGAACGAGAGGAGTAAGTGAGTGTGAATCTTTGATGCAAATAGGTGCAAAACTTAGTCTAATAGTATAATTTAAAATTTTCAGAGGGCTTCAAAAAATATTATAGGGGGTAAGTGCAATTTTTTTTGTTAGGATGAACCCCCTCAATAAGGGCTAGGTCCGCCCCTTACCACCACCTCCACTGCCCCTACCACCCTCCCACCCCACCACAATCGCCACCACCATGTCGCTTCCACCACCATCATCATCATGAGTCATGACCACCAGCTAACATCCCCATCCACCACCACACCTCCACTGCCACCACAACCACCTCCCTCGTCACCACCGTTGCCACCACCACCCGCACTAACACCTCCATTGGCATCACCACCCCCACCACTGTCACTACCGCCACCACTGCCATACTCCACCACCACAACCGCCATAGTCACTGTCACCAGCTAACATCGGAACTCTACTACCACCACTACTTGCCTACTCCATTATAATTTTGCCGCATCATTGTTCTGAATTTACAAAGTTGATAATTATTGTGATTATTACAGATTTACAAAGTTGACAACTTTTTTAAAACTGAAAACTTCAAACAACAAAAAAACTGAATTTATAAAATTGAAAATTAATTTTAGTTTTTAAAATTTTCAAAATATAAAACCAAAAACCACCCCACCCCGTACGGGGCCTTACTGCATCTAAGTTTTTCCAAAAAAAAAAATTAGGAATTCCCTCTCAACTTTTCAGCTACTTCTTAGCTCTGATATCATGCCTATTTAACCGTTTGGATTTGATTAATTTTTTGAGTTTTAGTTTTAAATTTAGAGTTTAAAAATATTTACTTTCTCCCTTGTTTTCAAATAAAACATTTACTTTTTATTTTCATTTTGACAAAATGGACACCGGCATCATTGCAGCTGAGCTTACTTTAATGCCAATGCTAGACTTGGCCGGACAACTACTCCCTCTCCTAGTTATGAGCGAAAATCAAATTTGTTCGACTTCAAAATTTTCTATTGAATCATTTATGAAAAAAAAAACTATGATTTCACAAAATTCATGTTTAAACATGTTTCTTGTTTTATTTTCACAATTTAGCATCCTTGCTCAGTAGGAATGATACAATCCAAGAAAATAGCAGAATACCAATCAATGAATGTTAAGAGTATCCCTAAATGGCTGGTTGCTGCTGAGTAATGCAGTGAATATTTCCACCCGCCAAAACAATCTCCCTGGCACCTTCAATTCCCACAACCTAAAAACCAGCGAACATTTTAAGATGTCATTCAGTAACCAAAATGAGAACCAAATTTCACAGCTCATAAACCATTTGTGAAATACTAGATCACTACTAGAAAATAATCCTAAGTTCACATAACGCATTCAGAAATATTCCTTGATCTACACAATCATAATGCAAACCATACATGTCTTTGAAAGATTACAATATTGCTGAAAGAGTATATATCAGTTTTACTTACTTCATGACTAGGGAAGGTCTTAGATAGGACTTGGACAGCTTCATCATCCCACTTTTTATCTCCAAATTGTGGTACAATGATAGCTCCATTTGCAATGTAAAAGTTTACATAGGATGCAGCTAGCCTAGTACCTGGAAGTCTTGCCTTGGCCTCGTCAACCTGACACACAGAATTACACCAGAACAAGCCTTCAATGTAGGTTGAGTTTGTATACTTGCATGGATAATTTACCACTCTAGAAGTGTGATAATAGTAATAACCATATCAAGTATCAATATTGCTTCAAGCTCAGTATATCGGTTATGATAATAAGCTGTAGCATAGCCATTTTTTGAATATCACAATCTCAAGTCTACAACCAATCACAAACTACTTGACTTAAAATGGTTGGCAATACTTGTACTGTTTACAGACCAATTTGCTTTTCAAAAGCACAAATTAGTACTTAACATCTTCAACCAAACGTATGCCTTGGTTAGCTGACTGGACTGCATTCCAATTTTCCAAAGATTGTGGCAACCAACATTCTAAATTACCCAAAGTCCACATAGGTTCAAGACCCAAAAACAATGAGAGGAAGCATTGTTTTGAGTATTACATGCAGTAGACCACTTTCAAGTAATTTTCTAATCCTGATATTACACGATGCATCCTATTGAAAACAAAACTGGCTCATTCATTGCTTGGCTGAAAATGAAATTCCTGTTGACCTACAATTGAAAAAGAATTATCGCAAAGAGGTGATCATAGATTTGCCACTGGGACTCTGAACTTTCAACATACGTATAGACAAATCCCCCTAAAGACATGTAGTACAGCCGATCGATAATTGAAAGTTGAGAGATACAAGCCAACCAATACAGATTTTCATTGACTCTTCCTATGAATCTTTCCAAGTGGACTCCAACTTTTTTTTCGTTCTACCTATGTAGTTTTATCCAATGAAAAATGTTTCACAGCATTTTTGCAACTAGCGTTTAAACTTGGAGTTAAGCAAAATAACGCTAGATATTTGAAAAATACAAAATCATATTGCCACGAAGAAAAGAATGACATCAAATATGACATCTTACACTTATATAGCCGATGACAATAGAGCAGCACAGATACACTCCAATGATAATAGGGTCCAAATTTTGAAAATTATTTCTACAAATTTAAATTAAATTAGATGCTAATGGTAATGAAATGATAGCATGGTCTTTATTTTTATTATATTTTCAATACAGAAAAAATAAATTTAAATGGTAAAGGAAAGAAACAAAAATTTGGATATTTACCTGCAAAACTCCAGCAGACTCTTTCTCTGTCATGTAGAGTGGATCAGGAACATGTAGTTTAATGATTTCAAATTTTCTACCATTGGCATCAGTTACACTTGAAAGCAAAGAATATGCTTCTGTACATCTTTCATACTGAGGATCAATTTCATCATCAGTCCAAGACAGCAGAACCACACCAGGCCTCACAAAACAGCACATGTTATCAATATGACCATTTGTATCATCATCTCCTGTACAAAAGCAGCATATTTCTTAATTAGAATTTAGGAAATGCAGAAAAAATTGAAACCCAACTTTGAACAAAAACATGCATTGCAATTGTTCCAGAACATCTCCACAGAAGTGTCTAATTTCCTAGCATGGAAAATTCGTTAAATGTAGGATTAGCACCGTCTTTTTCAACAATCCAGACAGGTCTGTGCTCTTAAAATCTGCAACTTCAGATGGGGATCATGTGTGAAAATAGTACTCTTGTAATGAAGTTATTAAAATTTGCATAACTATCCTCAAAGACGAAGCTGTAAGATTGTCCTAACAAAATAGAACCACTAACAGATTCTTGTTTCTTCGTGTAGAAAATCAGTTCAAAAGATTAGGAAAAATTCCTTGTTATTGGCACATCGTTGAGACCTCCCAATTTTTTAATTAACTTTCATCAACAAAAGATTGAAAGAAATGAAGAAAAATAGTAGGTGATAATCAATGTGCGCTAACTCAGTAATTCTTTAGATCTGAAGCCTTTTATGTACATCAGTACATGGTGAAAGCACAGTCAAATGTATAGAAGTTAATTTCGTGACAGAAAGAGCATTTAGCGCAAGAAAAATAGCCAAATTTCACTTATCACACTTGATAATTATAATGAAGTGGTTGTGCAACTTGTAAGTTAGATATCTAGAGCTGTAAGCTGCATCTTGCATTGCTCCATTGCTTTTATACTGAATTAAGGCCCTTTCTCATATATAGAATTATTCTTAACTTACGAAAAAAAAAAAGAATTATTCTTATACAAAAGCAATATGGAACCTTGCACTACAACTCATGATAAACGGTCCACATAAGTGCCCCGAATTGAATATCTCGA